>NC_056747.1:912774514-912789514 GCF_019279795.1 Protopterus annectens | reverse complement strand
CTGAAAGCAGTCTGCATTCAGAAAGGCCACTTCACATAAATCTGTCTCACTGAAATTGCATTTGATTGGTTCCACTATTTACTACAGACTGAATAACTCACCACGGTTACTGAATACGTTTCTTGTCTTCTTTTGTATGGTTACCACCCTATTACCACCTCCTCCTTGTTGCAAGTTATAGCAATGTTACAGCACTATGGTGTGCAGCATCAGAGAAGTACTAATCTAAAAGGAGAGTGTGCAGTAGAAATGTTTAACCTTGTGAGCCAAAAACTTAAAAAAAATATGCTGTACAGACGCACAACTGAAATACCTGTCTTGTATGTTGAATTTAGTGTAGTGCATTTGTTATGCTGGGAGTTTTAGTAAAGTCCAGTTGTTAAAAGTAAAAGACCATGAACAACATGGCAGTGTACAAACTTTTGATTTGATTCCTAAGACATCTACATGTATGTTGTGTGAAGAAATTGTAGACAATTGCTTTTGCTGAATAATTCAAAGTTAGCCTTAGTATAATCCTTAGTAGTATGAGGATATGAATTTGGACAAGCTTTGTGTCTTACACTGAGCTCTATTCTTATTTTTTGTTCCTAGGAAGCCCTTCCGGACATGCAATGGGTTCTGCTGGAGTTTATTATGTAATGGTGACAGCACTTGACTCCATTCTAGTTCATGAAAAATGCTCCTCCTTTATAAAATGGTAAGTATTTCAAGAACAAAAACTTAAATGATATTGCATTCAACTTTACTACTGCTGTTAAAACTTGCTACACCCAAATTAACAGTATAGAATCTCAAGAAAAAGCTTTATTATATTGCTTTTATTTTACTACTGCTGTTAAAATGTACTGCTCCCAAATTACAATTGGTTATAGTAATTGAGGTTACATAACCTATCTATATTAATACATAATAAAGTTATACATATTATTTAATAAACCAAACCATGCCAACTAGTTGTCTGCATTACGGGTGCTAGAACAATGTATGGAAACCCTTCTGTATGAAAGCAAGTTAAGCTGTAATATTATTTACTGATGACAGTGTGAAAGCATTTTGTTGTAAAAGATAATCTGTGCTTTGTTTTCAACCAGGCAATGCCGTACATGTGCATAATCTTTTGCTCCTTTCTGAGCTGATGCAATCCATCAAATTCTAGAATTTCCAAAGCATCTTTCATCTAGTGTCCGAATAAAGGCATCAGTAGTAAAATCACTATAGTGAAAACATAGTAGACAAATGGATTGTTACAATTGGCTCCCTGTTCTGTTTTCTTCCTTGAACTACATGCAATAAAAACAAAGCATCACAAAACTATATCTGTATGCATTCAGTTAAACATTGTAAATGTTGATCAAATGTGTGCTGATATCACCTTTGGTTTTATTTCAGGTGTTTACATGCGGTAACATGGACAGCATTCTGGGGAGTTCAAATCAGTGTCTGTTTGTCAAGGATTTTTTTGGCTGCCCATTTTCCACATCAAGTTGTCACAGGTGTCATTTCTGGTCAGTAAGAATATTTATACTAAATCATGTTTCCTTCTAGAAATACAGAACTAGATTGTGGTTTTATTTGTTAACCAAGTAAGTGAACTGATCTTTCCTAGACCCTTTTTAGTCACAGCCCTGGCCACAAGGGCAACAAGGGCAAATACAACCAATATACTCTTGGGATACTTTAGCATAACCAGTAAACCAGCAAGCATTTTAGAAGTGGGAGGAACTTGACTACTCAGAGAAATCCCATGCTGACTGTCAAAAACATACGAAACTTCACCCAGTCAGTAAAAGTCAGGAATGAACACCAGACCCTCAGGCCTTTAGGGGTAGACACCTTACCACTAGCTACACTAGCTTCTAAACTTTTATAGAATGTAATTACATTTATACAATGTCCTTGTACATAAACAAACACACTGGTCTACTACCACATACTGTATATGCAAGTTTTTTTTAAAAGATGTACATTACAAATTTAATGCCGAGTCACATGGAAGCTGTTGACCAATAATATTACAAGGCTTCTATTACTATATCGCAGTCAGTGGTAATGAAACTTCAATATATAGCTGATGAATACTGTATTTTGCCTTAACAAACTTTTGTACATAGTATTGGATTTTGATCTTTTATGTATTTTAATTGCTATATCTTAAAGTAGACTTTTTAAATAATAGTTGTCACAAATTACCTTTTTTTCATTTAGGCGATTTATTTTGCACTGGCTTGTTGGATAGCTGTTGTATATTACAGTTACAAATTTATAATAAAGACTTTTAATTGTATTGCATAGCTATGTCACTGGTTCGTCAATTCCACTATTTTTTTTTCATTTGTGTCTATGGTTCAGGTCAGAACTGCAAAACAGTCTCAGACTAGCCTAATTGCCCAGTGAATAAATAATTAAACAAATAAAATATTTTTTGATGTAATAAATAATAAAAGGCTGCAAGAAGCATATCCATTTCAATCCAGCCATAATGACACAGCATATGTATAATCTGTTGTGAAGTGTGACTAAGTAATGTTTAATATGAAAAAGCAGTCTACGATTGTACCCATGGGTAAAATTCTACATTAATTACATTAATGTGAAATGATATGTATGTCACAGTTTAACTGAGGAATGCTAAATGATCAGTCAAACTGCTATCCAACTAACGAATGCAGACTGTAAATGTAGCACTACCTTTAGGTTCATAGGTTCATAGGTGTGTACTAGGCTAATGGCCCTGGAGCCTTTACAAGCCTAGCCCATAGGATTACTCTGGCATCGTGCCACCCAACCTTAGTTCCTAGTGCCTCTGTCGAGTAGAGCCACTGGAGTGATCCCTAGCGTGAATTTTCTATTTCCCATCCACTCATCAATATTTCTCTTGGAAGAGGGCCAGTGAGGTGCTCTGCTTGACATATATGGGAAGTCTGTTCCATAGCATGGGCAGTCTCTAAGTTATGAACCTGTCCCTCCAACATGTTCTGTTGATTGTGGTAATGAGGTTGAGGTCTCTGGAACATGTGGTGTGGAGCAATTGGAATTTATTTAGATGTAGCATTTCTAACAGAGCTGGGTCAGACATGGCTTTGTAAGTTAAGCAGAGATCGCCTTTAAGTAGGCGATATGAGACAGTGAACAGTTGGAATTTTTTGAGTCTGTCCATATAAGACAAGTGTTTAAGGCCTAGGATCCTCTTTGTGAGGTACTTTTGCAGCCTCTCCAGTTGTTGCAGGTGTCTAGTGAGGTACATGCCAAATGGGGCATTGTACTCGGGTCTATATCAGAACATCAAAGTATTAAAACTTCGAATGTTTTAATATCGAACACTATTCAGCGAACGCTAAGAATAGCGAAGCTACATAACAGCAAATTCTTTCCTCGGGAATTAATTCTGTTGGCCATTTCTGTGGCTTTGCTATTCTTAGCGATGTGGTGGAAACTTACGGGTTGGGTTCAGGTAAGTGTGCGATTGTTTGTACATTAGGGTTAGGGTGGGTTAAGTGAGTTAGGGTTAGGGCGTGGGTTAGCCGTGTGTGCGATAGTGACAGACTTTAGGGTTAGGGGCGGTTTAAGTGAGTTAAGAGTTAGGGTGCGTGTTAGGTGAGTGTGCGATAGTGACGGACCTTAGGATTAGGGTTTGGGTTAAGGTAAGTGGGTAGATAGTAGTGTATGTTAGTGTAGTGTTAGATGTGGGAATTTAAATGTATGTGTGTGGTTGCTGTTTGTTTGATGCACTTGTGTTGTGTGTATGTGTTTCGGAGCAGCAAATTTTTTCCATGGGAAAAAATTTGCTGTTCTGAATGTTCGATATTTTCATGTTTAGATGTTTTGGGGCCGATGAAATAGCATTCACTATTTTCATCTTTTGATAACGTGATATAAACGCATTGTACTCTATGATTGGCCTAATGAGGGAAGAGTAGAGGGAGACAATGACCTCTTTCTTCCTGGATGCAAAACCCTTTGTAATGAGATGTGCCACATAGAAGGACTTTCTGACCACAGTGGTAACGTGGTGGTCAAAATAGAGGTTTCTGTCAATCTGTGTTCCTAGATCTCTTATAACGCTTTCTGTGTTCAGTGGACTACCATCAATGTAGTAATTCAAGGGAAATGGGTTTTTCCCAAAGGGGATGAAGACACATTTTTTTGGCATTGAGCTTAAGGCCATGGTTCTGACACTAGTCACTGGTGTCATTGAGGCCTTTTTGCAGGATGTCAACATCACTTGGGGAGTTAATAATAGCTCCCAACTTACAATCATCTATGAACTTTGTCAGCCAGAGTCCCTTCATGTTGGTCTGGACTTCAGAGAAGTAGATACCAAACAGGAGAGGACCCAAGACTGAACCCTGTGGGACTCCACTCATAGGTTCATAGTTTCATAGGTTGGTACTAGGCTATCGGCCCTAGGGCTTATACAAGCCTAGCCATAACAATTCTCTGGCTATTTCTTCCCACAGTATTTACTTCCCTGGACCTCTGTCTAGCAGGATGACTGACGTGATCCCCGGGAAATGTTGTGTTACCACCTTGCATTTCACTGCCAAGTCTTGAACCCAGGACCCTGTGCAGTACAGTCAGAGCAACATGTCACTAAGCCAAATCAGAGTCATGACTGGTCGGCAGTCTGACTTGGGAGTCCGCTACTTTCACACTGTGGGCTCTACCTGTGAACCAGTTTGCAACCCACCTAGTGATATAGGGGTTGATTTCTAGCTTAGTAAGTTTTTCTATGATTCCTGAGTGGAGAATGGTATCAAAGGCCTTGCCAGATCAAGGTAGGTTGTATGAACCACCTTACCTTCATCCACAGCTCTGGTGACTGACTCAAAGAAGTCGACCAAGTTGAGCAGGCATATGATGTACCCTTCACAAAACCAAACTGTGTAGGATCCAGAGTTTGGAGATTCCCTATATCCTTATTTATTAAGTGCATGATGATGCATTCCATAGCTTTGCATATCAGACTCGTCAGGCTAATGGGGCGATAGTTCCCAGGGTCTGTAGTCGCTCCTCCTTTGTGGAGAGAGATGACTGTAGGTGTGCGCCATTCAGTAGGGACAAAGCCTGAGGTGAGGCTGTGACTGAACAGGGCACACAGGTGAGGTGCCAGTTCACTCTGTAGTTCATGTAGAACACAGCCAAGGATACTGTCAGGTCCCATAGAAGCTGTATTCTTGGCCTTGGACAGTGCTGTTTTAACCTGTGCAGCAGTGATACTGGGTGCCTGGTAATCTACTGGTATTTTGATTGGTCCTTTGGGGGGGGGTAAAGTTAGCACTGAATCTGTCTGCCAATATATTTGTAATATCTGTTGGCTCGTTATAGGATGTACCATTGTACAGTAGCTCAGAGCAAATCTAGGTATTGCCATGGAGATTCTTTACATAACTATAGAAGGCCTTGTGGTTGTCTTTACTATCTGCTGCAATTCTGTTTTCATAGCTAGCTTTAGAGGATTTGATGTGGGATCTCAACCTTTTATTGAGGCTGATAAGGGAGTTTTTCCATTCTTGGGACTTCACCTTATTTCGCATCAGTTTCCTCCTTCTGTTGTAGAGTTTTTTTATGGCAGGGGACCACCAGATTGGCTTCCTTTTTTTTGAGGAGAGCTTCTTAGCTCTATTGGGTATAGCAAGATCCATGCATTTGTGTATGTGTTTGTACCGCGCATTGGTGTATGATTTGGCGGTCATGCAACTATTCTCCATTTGCATGGGTGCCGTGAAGTTAGCCACCTCTGTTTTTAGGAGCCCAAAGTTAGCTTTTGAGAAGTTTTTCATGGTGGTTACCTTTGTTGGGGAGTGGGAGAGATGTGGATTTCCAAAGTGATTATCTTGTGATCGGATCTAACCAGGGAGGAGTTGACTATTGGTGTAGAGCAATGGTCGCCCATGTTATTAATGACCAGATCAAGGATGTTGCTACCTCTAGTGGAGGTAAGAACAAGCTGGTCCAGGGCATTGGAATTAATGAATTCCAGAAAGCATTGTGCAATTCTATTGGTACATGAATAGTTTTCCCAATTAATGGAGGGGTAGTTGACATCGCCTTTGCAAAGGAAGCATCAGCAGTTACTGTTTTGTACATTAATTATATGCAATTTCAAGTGTTTATGTATGGGGTATAGTTAATAGTTTTAACTGAAAATGCACTACAGTAGTGGTGGTGGTGGGCATTTGTCAGTACTGGATGTCCTGCACTGAGAATGTACTACAGTAGTGGTGGAGGTAGTGGGCATTTGTTGGTACCAGATGTCTGAAGATGTACTGCAGTAATTGTGGTGGGCATTTGTCAATACCAAATGTTCTACATTGAAAGTATACTGCGGTAATGGTGGTGGGTATTTGTCAGTACCAGATGTTCTGCATTAAAAATATATTGCAGTAGTGGTGGTGGGCATTTGATAATACCGGATGTCCTGCACTGAAAATGTACTGCAGGTAATGGTGGTGGGCATTTGACAGTGCTGGATGTCTTACATTGAAAATGTACTGCAGTAGTGGTGGAGGGCATTTATCAATACCAGATGTCCTGAATTGAAAATATACTGCGGTAATTGTGGTGGGCATTTGACAGTATTGGATTTCCTGCATTGAAAATGTATTGCAGTAGTGGCGGTGGGCATTTATCAATACCAGATGTCCTGCAATGAAAATGTACTCCGGTAATGGTGGTGAGTATTTGTCAGTACCAGGTGTTCTGCATTAAAAATATATTGCAGCAGTGGTGGTGGGCATTTGAGAGTATCGGATGTCTTGCATTGCAAATTTACTGTGGTAATGGTGGTGGGCATTTGTCAGTACCAGCACTGAAAATGTACTGCAGTTTTGTTGGTAGGCATTTGTCAGTACCAGATGTCCTGCACTAAAATGTACTGCAGTAATGGTGATAGGCATTTGTCAGTACCAGCATTGAAAATGTACTGCAGTAATTGTGGTGAGCATTTGTCAGTACCAGATGTCATGCATTGAACATGTACTGCAGTAGTGGTAGTGGGCATTTGTCAGTACCAGATGTTCTGCATTGAAAATATACTGCAGTAATGGTGGTGGGCTTTTTTCAGTACCAGATGTCCTGCACTGAAAATGTACTACAGTAATGGTAGTGGGCAGTTGTCAGTGCCAGATGTCCTGTACTGACAATGCCCTATGATAATGGAGGGAGACATTCATCAGTACCAGATGTCCTGCACTTAAATATGCTGCAGTAGTGGTGGTGGGCATTTGTTAGTACTGGATGTCCTGCACTGAAAATGGACTGCAGTAGTGGTCAATTGTTAGTAATGGATGTCTGCTGCATCGAAAACGTACTGTAATAATGGTGGCAGGCATTTGTCAATACCAGATGTCTTGCGTTGAGAATGTGCTGCAGTAGTGCTTGTGGAAAGAGTGTATTTGCCAGTGTCTATAAATGAACCTTCATATTTATGCATGCATGAGGTGTTATAAAGGAGAGCAACATTAGTAAGCTGGCTTAATGAATGCTGCATTGTTAAAAAAAGGCACAGTCATTATTCCTGTAGTTTTCTGAAGTCATGTTCACATGAGTTTTCACTGGCATCATACCTCTCAACTACAGATTTTCACAGAATGTCCATTTGGTCTCCTATTTTTGGTCTGTTTTTCATGTACTTCTGCTTTCCTGGCAAATTAGTGGTAAATCATTACATCTTGCAGTTAGAAAATAATGACAGACATTTGAGTTCCAGACTTCATATATTCAGACAATTCATGCTAATGTAAATGTAATGTTATTCTATCAACTTTCTAAGTTTGTAACAGCAATATTTATAAGTTGTCCCTATTTTGGGCCTTTGTCCCACTTTAATTTATGGCTTTGTCCAAATGTCCTGCTCCAAGAGGTTGAGAGGTATGACTGGCGTCTCTAGGTTCTTGCATGTGTGAAAATGTGCGAGTGTGTGTGTGTGTGTGTGTGGTTTTTTGTGTGTGTGTGTGTGTGTGTGTGTGTGTGTGTGTGTGTGTGTGTGTGTGTGTGTGTGTGTGTGTTGTTTGTCTGTGCATGTGTGTGTGAGCATGTGTGTGTGTGTGTGTGTGTGTGTGTGTGTGTGTGTGTGTGTGTGTGTGTGCGTGTGTGCATGTGTGTGTTTGTTTGTATAGTCTGTACATGTCTATGGGCATGTATGTCTGTCTATGCATGTGTGGGTGTGTATGTTTATGTATGTTTGTGAATGCACGTGTGAGTGTTGTATGCTCTGTGTGTGTGTGTGTGTGTGTGTGTGTGTGTGTGTGTGTGTGTGTGTGAGAGCGTGCGTGCGTGTGTGTGCGTGTGTGTACATGTGTATGTGCAATGTACATGTTCATTGCATACATGTGTGTGCTTTGCGATGGACAGGCAAGACCCAACTATGTCAGCTTGTGCTTTGCATCTGTTGCTTGCTGTCATAAATCCTGGAGCTCCAGTAGGTAATGGAAATGGATGGGTAAATAATTCAAATTGTTCTCACCTTAGTTTTTATGATTAGCATTTGTAAGCTAAACTGTCTCAAATACTTATATCTGGACTGGAAAATAAATTTGTGTAGTGAATGTAAAATTGCCTTTTGGTGTGCCAAATAGCATTTGTTTTTGACCTGAGAAATGACTGTTCTCACAGTCATAGAACACTGTAAGTGGTTAAACTGATAGTCTGAGATAGACAGCTGCAACACTTGAGCAGTCACCAGATTAAAATGTGTGTTTGTGTGCACATATGCATTTGTGATAGTGTATACTACTTTCTTTTAAACCCAGGTATCCTTGATTAATGATGAAGCACCAAAGGTGAACCATTGATGACAGGTGTCACTTTCATAAAAGACAATATAAGGAATCTAGTAGTCCAGGAACTGTTTTACTGTAAACCAAACAGTCCAGCTAACACTAGGTCCAGGGAACTAACTTGTATTCCCAACAAGTACATAGGACTAGGAAGAGCGAGAGGTTTGTCACACACCTGTTCCATCTCTGGAACAAACTCCCACTCCATATTAAGCAGTATGACACACTGTCTGTTTTTGAAAAAAGAGCTAGAAAACCTGGAAGGGTATTCACAAATTCACCCTAGTATGACTGGCCAAAGCAGAGTTAAGGCCTAACAGTGGGTATTGGCAAGGTATAAATGTCATGTTGTTGAATATTTTTAAAGAACTGACAAGTCAGCAAGTTCTCAGAAAAGACCAACGTTGTGAAGCCTCATTCAGCATTTCAACTCTGTTTTGTAATATGTTTCAGCTGTAAGCTTATCCCTTGAATTGTGAAGCTGAAGTCTTTCCTCAAGAATTATTTTTAATAACAACTGCAAAAATGAACCTTGCATGCAAAGTTGCATAGTGACAAGCCACTCCTTTAACATGTTTCATGTGGATATTGTGCTAAAAATTTGGGGCCAAAATGCTGAGGAATTACTCAGTGTCAGCTGTGTGCTGAAATGCCCCAAGAAATACATTTTTTTTATGATTGTAAAAACTTGCCCCTGTTTAACACTGACAAGATAAGTTGGGACTTTCTGGCATGAGTGAGAGGAAAGGATACTTTAAAATGTCATTTTAAATATGAGGGGTCAGAGAAGGGGGAGCTGGGAGTGTGAGGACCAGGACTTTGAGGAGAAAAATGATGGGTCTTTTGTAAAATCTAGAGTGCATATTCTCCATTAAAATGGGAGGATGTGGTATTTTTCCTTGGATTTCATACTGTTAGAATTATACCTACATATTAGTATTTGCTGGGGTATTGCAGACACCAGGGACTGGACACCATGTAGTACCCTTGTAAAGGAGTCTGATGTGCACTGATGTGGAATTCTGCAACTAACAAGTTTAGTTAGCTGTAAAGGAACTACACTTGCCATTCACACCAAAAGGCTTATATTATGTTGTATTCTTGATGGTAAAAGGTTGTGCACCCATTTTTTAAATGGGAAGATCATTGATACAATGGGGTTGGGCATGCCCCACTGTCCTTGTAGTGGGATCTGGGTGAAACTGGGTTGGGAAACTGCAATAGATTGATAAGGATTTTTAATTACTTAAAATAAATAAGTAATACATAAAAAGTTAAAAACATCTGCTGTAGATGGTAAAGCTTTAAAACTTTAAATATTGCTGTTGAGTAAACAATTTTATTATTGACTTTATTGTACATTGATGACAAAAGCACTTACTCAACAGCATTTTTTTTTGTTTCATCTGCTATGGATTTTTTTATTTTTTGTGCTTTTAATGTCCCAAGATTTTGAATGTAATTATTTAAAATGTAAACAGACTACAACGTGTGCTACTTGAAAAGCTCAAGAGATGTTTTCTTCTATGTCAGGGGTCAGGGAAACCTGTGAGGCTGAATGTAAAGTAGCACTACCAAAGGGAAGGTGCGGGGCTGTTTAGTGGGAATCTACAGTGGCAGACTGGGCCATTTTCATTACCAAAGGGAAGGTATGTGGCTGTTTAGTGGGAATCTGCAGTGGCAGACTGGGCTGTTTTCACTACCAAAGGTAAGGTTTGTGGCTGTTTAGTGGGAATCTACAGTGGCAGACTGGGCCATTTTCATTACCAAAGGGAAGGTATGTGGCTGTTTAGTGGGAATCTACAGTGGCAGACTGGGCTGTTTTCACTACCAAAGGGAAAGTTTGTGGCTGTTTAGTGGGAATCTACAGTGGCAGACTGGGCCCTTCTCACTACCAAAGGGAAGATATATGGCTGTTTAGTGGGAATCTACAGTGGCAGACTGGGCCGTTTTCACTACTAAAGGGAAGATGTGTGGCTGTTTAGTGGGAATCTACAGTGGCAGACTGGGCCATTTTCTCTACCAAAGAGAAGGTGTGTGGCTGTTTAGTGGGAGTCTACAGTGGCAGACTGGGATGTTTTCACTACCAAAGGGAAGGTGTGTGATTGTTTAGTGGGAGTCTATAGTGGCAGACTGGGCTGTTTTCACTACCAAAGGGAAGGTGTGTGGCTGTTTAGTGGGAATCCACAGTGGCAGACTGGGCTATTTTCAGACATGTTATAGGTAAGTTGCAGTAGCATTTGAGGACTTAACACAAGACAGATTAGGAACAGACCAGTGTTTATAAAGAGCAACGTCTGCCTGGAGACAGGGTATTACCACTTACACTGGCATGGAGAGAGTTTACAAAAAGGATGGACATAGAAGTCTTTTTTAAATGTTAACATAAAAGAAGACTACTTGTGATTGACAGTGAACCCTGCGCTAAAACTGGAATAGGTTGAATGGGATCAGTGCTTTACTGTGATTAACAAATTCAAATAAAAAAAAAAATAACAAAAAATATTAAAACCAAAGATGGTTTTCTTTTACTCCGGGACAATGGTGAATTTGATACCTGCCACACTACATGTGTATGTGTGTGTGTGTGTGTGTGTGTGTGTGTGTGTGTGTGTGTGTGTGTGTGTGTGTGTGTGTGTGTGTGTGTGTGTGTGTGTGTGTGTGTGTGTGTGTGTGTGTGTGTGTGTGTGTGTGTGTGTGTGTGTGTGTGTATACACATGTGCACATGCACATCTGCATGCTCGCACTCATGAGCATGTGTGTTTATCTGTGTGCATGTGTATGTGCAGATGGGTCTACTTCATTTGATTGACAGTCCATTTGATTGAAACCCATTTGATCGAAATTTAATTTGGTTGAAAACCAGTATTCAAGGCATAAAACTGGGATTTGTCCCCCTCCCCAATGTCGTGCGACCCTGGAGTTGGTATATATAGTTGGGGGCGTTTAAAATGTATACTTTTTGTTTTATTTTCTTTTTTGAAAGGAAACTAGGTGGGGGGCTTCACCCCCACCCCCCCAATGTGGGGGAGCTGCGACTCCCCCACCACCCTAACTATATATACCAACTCCAGGGTCGCACGACATTGGGGAGGGGGACAAATCCCAGTTTTATGCCTTGAATACTCATTTTTGACTAAATGAAATTTCGATCAAATGGGTTTCGATCAAATGGTTTGTCGATCAAATGAAGTAGACCTGTGCAGATATATCAAAAATTGGAGAGCAAATTCGAAATAATGAAAATGTCAGTGTTGCTTTTTATTTGTATACAAAATAAAGTGTCAGTATGGCTTTAATCTATGAGCAGTTAGTAAAACTAGCATTGCTATTGGTATGAGTAAGAGTAAGCAAAGATGTCATCCAGTGACCATAGAACACATTAGCCTCTGCAGTACATATCAGGAAAGACTACACAGGTAGAACAGCACCACCATAACAGTGTGCTACTTGAACATGCATCACATGTTGGTTGACATAATAAGACTAACATAATACCTCATTAAGTAAAGTAACAACGGTTTTCTGGACTTGGTATACCATATCTTCATGCGCCCTTTTCTGGAATGGGAAACTAAGCAGGGACTGACTACAATCTGTATTAGAAATATATGGCTCAATAAAAAATTGAAAGACTGTGAGATCCAGTTTTATGAGGAATTTTGAGGCATCACAAGTGTGACAGCAGTTCTTCAAATTTTGACCTACAGCACTTTTATTGGCAGCAGTGGAGATGACACTATTAGGCTTATTTAGAGTACCTGCAGGGATGGCACCAGGTTAATCTTACATATTGTCCAAGAAATGCCCTCTCTGGGCATGCAGAATGGGTTATTGTGAGGTAGACTCTTATCACAACCAGTCGAGTGGTACCGTAGAATTTTGGGGGCATCATAGAAGAATGTAGGTAGACAACCTAACAAATGAAGGAATCACTCCTGCAACCTGCCAAATGAAGGAATCACTGCTGTCATAAGTTTGTCAACTCAGCTGAGCAGACCCAGAGCTGGCAGTTAGTACAAGCATTTAATGTCTGCTCCCTCAAAGCAGGAAGGGTAGGTGGTGATGAAGTGTAAGTATTTAACATGTGCACTCATCAACACAGGCAGAAGAGGAAGTGATGTGTTGTGAATATTTAATGTGAGCTACCTCAAAAAAGGAAGGGTAGGTGGTGATGGAAGTGTAAGCATTTAATACATACACTCATCAACACAGGCAGGAGAGGTAGTGATATGTTGTGAACATTTAATTTGCACTCCCTCAAAGCAGGAAGAGTAATACTGTAAATATGTACGCTCCCTCAGTGCAGGAAGGGGGTAGTAATGTAAACACTTATGCTCCTTCAAAGCAGGAAGGGTAGCACTGTAAACATTTTTGCTCTCTCAGTGCAGGAAGGGCAGTACTGTAAACATTTACAATGCCTTAGTGCAGGAAGGGGGAAGTATTGTAAACATTTACGCTCCCTCCGTGCTGTGCAGGAAGGGCGGTGCTATAAACATTTACACCGCCTCACTGCAGGGAGGTCAGTACTGTAAACATTTACACTGCCTCAGTGCAGAAAGGGCAGTACTGTAAACATTTACACTGCCTCGGTGCAGGAAGGGCAGTAGTGTAAACATTCACACTGCTTCGGTGCAGGAAGGATAAGTGGGGATGTAGTATATGTTTTTAATGTGTTCTCCTTCAAAATAGGAAGGGTAAGTAGTGATGTAGTGTAAGCATTTACTGGGTGCTCCCTCAGAGCAGAAGTGATAGGAGGGGATGAAGTAGAAACTTTTAATGTGCTCTGTATCAAAGCAGGAAAGATAGGTGGCGATGTATTGTATGCATTTAATCTGTGCTGCATCTTAAACCATACCTCTCAACTGCACAGATTTTTGCAGAGTGTCCAGATTTTTGCCTCATATTTTTGGTCAGTTTTTCATAAAGTTGTGGTTTTCTGGCAAATTAGTTGCACATCATTAAAGATTGACGTTAGAAATATTGACAAGACATTTGAGTTTCAAACTTCATATGCATAAGAAAATTCATGCTAATGCAAAACTTGTTATTCTATCAACTTTCTGTTTGTAAGAGCAATATTTAAAAATTGTCCCTATTTTTGGGCCTTTGTCCCATTTTTATTTATGACTTTGTCCAGATTTCTTGCTCTTACGAGGTTAAGAGGTATGCTAGTAGGAATGTAGGATGGCTGACTTAGGTCTGGCTGTCAAAGGAAGCAAGAAATAACTGCTGACTAGCAAAATGGTATGAGAAGTACTATAAAATAATGAGATCAAGGCTGAGACTGGCTTAAAGGCATATGTGTACTTCCAGTACAGATGTCAAGAGTTAAAAAGGATAATTAGGCATGGGGGGGAGACAAACATCCATTCACATTCATCACTGACTATATCCAGTTTTAGGGTCCTGGGAAATCTGAGTGTCTTGGCTTTGAATAGAATTGAAGGAAGCATTTCTGAATGAAAATCCAGTTTATCTCAAACCACATGTATAGCTACACACACACACACACACACACACACACACACACACACACACACACACACACACACACACACACACACACATACAAACACTGCCCACATACCTAGTAGTAATTTTAAGGATCATCATTTCAAGACAGGAAACCGGAGACTTACAAAAAACTCCATGCAACCACAGAGATGACACAAAACTTTATGCAGAAGGCTCCCCAGCTGGGAACCAAAATGCTGTGTCCCAAGCACTGTGCCATAGCAATGATAACTGCTGCCCTGTCCATGTGTGCAAAACCCTTTCAAGATATCAAGCTGTGTGGGTGTGGCTGTGTTGGAGAGAGGTGGGACAGGAAGCCTTTGTCATGTGTTCCTCACCTGTCATAAACATTTATGCTTCTAAATTTTAAACTATGCATACATTTCAAATTTAAATTATAGAATTGGGAAACACTCTTTCAGTTTGGTTTCAATAACTGGGAAAGGCCGCATAGGCAAATAGATTTTTTGAGGAGAAATTAAAAGGACTAAACTTGATCCAAATTAACCTCAGTGCAAATGAAATATGAGTGCTGCATATCCAAGCCAAACAAATGTGGGGGTTTCACCTCTAGCTAATCAGTAAAGGTGTTTAACAATGTGCAAACATTTAAGTAGGATCACTGGAAAATCAGCTGGATAGGGACAGTATTTAAGTAGGATCACTGGAAAATCAGCTGGATAGGGACAGTATTTAAGTAGGA
>NC_056747.1:912487014-912769514 GCF_019279795.1 Protopterus annectens | reverse complement strand
ATATTTGTAATTAAATCAACAGACTGTGCAAGAAATGTGAGTTCAAATCGTATAGCAGTACTAAATATGTACCATGTATTTTATATGTGACAAAAGACAGAATGCACAACAATACCTCCCATTTTGGTGTAATCTATGTTTGTAAGCTATGTTTTCAAATGTTGTTTGATAATTCAAATTATCTTTAAAAGTTTCTGTTATTTACTTTTTATTTTTGTTTGTTTTGTCTAGGTATTCTTGTAGCTGAAATGTTCAGTCATACTCACCTAATTTACAAGTCTAACTTGAAAAAGTATATCCAAACCACTCTCTTTCTGTTTATCTTTGCTCTTGGATTTTACCTTTTCCTGAAAGCATTTGGAGTGGATCTTCTGTGGTCTGTGGAGAAAGCTAAGAGGTGGTGTGCCAATGACAAGTGGATTCACATCGACACAACCCCCTTTGCTGGCCTCCTAAGGAACCTGGGTACCCTCTTTGGACTTGGGTTAGCTCTCAACTCCCAGTTTTATGTTGACGGTTGTAAAGGGAATCAAGGTCAAAGACTCAGCTTCAAACTCAGCTGCATTGTGTTTTCCATAATAGTTCTACATTTATTTGACTCCTTCAAACCACCAGCTAAGATTGAACTGCTATTTTACTTCTTGTCCTTCTGCAAGAGTGCTGCCGTACCTCTTACAGCTGTAGCGATCATCCCATACTGTCTGTCTCACATGGTGAACACACCCAACAAGAAGCATTTTAGCACAGACTAAAATTCTGCTGGTTTTGAATGTAAAAGGACTACTTTTATACTGTTCAATTACTGTTTTATTTATTTTAGTTTTGGTAATACTGTAAGAGTCTTGAAGTGCAAGTGTTAAGTTCAATGGTGGGTATACTTTATGGTTTGAGCTTGAAAATTCCATTATTTAGTGGACTTCTGCTTTTTCAAGTCATTTTTACACGAAACATTAAAATTAACATTAGACAGAAGTACAGGTAAAGGTGAAGAGAAGATGAAGAGAGAGGGTGAGAGAGTGAGAGCACGAGAGAGAGAGAGAGGGGGAAATTGAAAGACACCTGTGTTGGATTATAAATTTAAAGTCAGCATTATCATGAACCTCATAATGTAGGATACTGCATGCATTGTTTCAAAGGTAGAGGTTAAAGCTCTCACCCTGGTTTTAGTACAGGTGCTCCAAAAAGCTTTGAGAATTACTGAGATTAGTGTTCAAAATTTAATTTTGTATGCAAGCATGCTTATTTCAAACGCACATGTTCCTATCCAAGTCAAGGCACCACACCTCTTACACCCACCATGTATGGCCTGTGGTCTTACAATCCCCTCCACATTTCTGTAACAACTCCCAAAAGAAATCCTTGGCAACAGAAATGCAGGGCCACATTCAATAAGCCTGCCCAATCCAATGTTGAATGTTGATTCACAAGCGGAGTTTATAGTCAGCATAACACAGTTTATAGTTGCATTCTTCAAAAACCTTACAAATATAACTTGAAGAATGCAGTACAGCTGTCATTACTTTGTTTATTGAGTATTTAGGTTCTATATTAAAGTTGAGTGTTCTACCCCAATTTATTGTACTGCTCATATATTAGGGTGTTTCCTTGCTGAGGAATATGCAAATTAAGTTAAAAAACTGCTTACTGAAATTGTGTTTTTTAGTCACTGCAAAGGGGATCTCTCCTTGCTTCCATGGTTCAGTGACCTCTGGAGTTAATTGTTTAAGTAGCAAGAGTAAATAAGGCACATTTCCTTGAATTGATGGTATTTTGAGAGGCTTCCCACAACAAGGAAACTTTTAGTGGCTAGTCAGCTGTAGTTTTTGATGCATTTTTAATCAAAAGTGTTTGAGTAATTGAACTTCAGTAAAGAATAGGGACCTATATTGTTTGCTATGGTTTCAAATATTGCTATTCACCCTGCACATGTGCAGTACACACACGCACTCATAAAACACCATAACACACAAGAAACACATGAACCATACTTTCAAAGAAAGGGTTATTATGTGCCAGCTCGAAAGGTGAAAATTCAGCAAACAATCTTGGTTATCTGAAAGTGCTCAGTTTACAATAGTGGAAGGAGAGGATGCAGTACCCCTACACTTGTTACTGTATCTCTGACTTAAAATAATGTACCCCTTGCTTGCCTTGGAAAGTTGCATTCAGGGGCAAATGACAATGACCAAAATGTTACTGGTTCTTGAATTCACAATTCTCAAATCTACAGTAGGTCTTTGGGAGAGATGGACTTTCGAAGTTAAAATTGTTTGAATTTGCAGGAGTGCTTGAGGAGAGGTTGGATTATCGATATTAAAGAAATGTGATAAGAAATCCTCTTGCAGTGCTTTTCAGTTTGACTTCTACATTTTTATTATACAGTAATTATTGGCCAATCCTACATGTTTTACTTGCTAAAAGGTTAGGAGACCTTTAATGTTCAGGCTAACTAGAAGGAATTAGAACTGCGGACATCAGTGAATAGGGGAAGGACTACACTGTTGGCTCACAAGAAGACATTACTGACAGATCGAGTGCACGTTGTACTACTACAGTTGGAGTTTTGAGTCCACAAGATAGCATAATTTACAAGCAGTATTCTTAACATCAGATTGACTTATACAGCTTTGACTTGACTAGAATTTTCTGATGACAAAAATTTCAGTGAAGCTTCTTTTTAATACCCTTTCAACATGGCTTTATATATATGCATTATATGTGCCTCTTGCCAAAAGTACACTCCACTGTCCAGCATTAACAGATGTATTGTAAGTTTGCTTCTATCAAATGGTATAAATATGTTTTCATTGTTGTTATTGTCATAGGTTGTAGAAGATGGCAGCTTCATTTCTCATTGTTATTGTCATAAGTTGTAGAAGATGTCTGCTTCATTTCTCATTGTTGTTCTCAGAAGTTTTAGAAAATGGCAACTACAGTTCCATTAAAGCTGTTTCTTAAGTTTGCATACTAGACTCGTGCTGTAAAATTTAAAATATTTTGAGGGCTTCCTCTCACCTCTTAGTTCTTCCATGAGTCACCTAGTGTAAAGGGAAAGAGTAGCAGAGCTGGGTGGAATGGGTCCTTAGTTCTAACAGGCAGTAAAAAGGTTTATTTGCAGAGTCTTGCCCTCTTTGTCCCTCCAAGACATGTTATGCAGCAGTGATGTGAACTGTGGAATCAATCATTTGTTCTCACTCTTGTAAGCAACTCCTTTGTGCTTCTCTGGGTATTTACACTGCTGTACCCCTAGTCTGCAAGAGGAACAGAAGATAAATCCTCTCCCCACCTGCAGAGAGTTGTCAGTTTCATGTACTCATTCCCAACCCAGACCCAGTCCACTTTCTCCATCACTTGGACTGCTGCTCAAACTTGTGTTGCCAGTGACTGAGAGTTTCAAGTCATCTGTACCTACTTTCCTAGCCCATATTGCAAGTTTCTAGGTGTGGTGTTTGTGCTAAATTTTGGTACAACACCAGCGCTAAATAAGCTGATAGTAAAGATTCAGTGCAACGCAGCAAGCAGTGAATGCGAGTGACTCGGCTGTAACACCAGGATGTGAGACTCCTAGAGCCAACTTACAGACTGAGCTATGAAAAAATCAAACCACCTACCCATTCTAGTGTTTCAATTTGTCCAGTAAAAAGGACAAGTGGGGCAGTATGTGTTATCCTACTTAACAAAAGCAAGGGTGCCATAGCAGGCATGCTAAATGCACTGATTCTAAAGAATTGAGCCGAAGTTAAAATAAACATTTATGCTGTGCTGGAGTAGTCTTTCTTTTTCCTTTTCCAAATGTCTTAAATGTTAATTTTTTTACCTTGATTAATGACTCTTGTACTTTTTAATGCCGTAACAAGGACAGGGTTTTCTAAAGTTTTAAATATCAGTTTCACTGTTAATTTTAAAACAATGTTATTACTCTGCTCCCACTTGGGCTACTTTATTTCATGCTATGCTGTGCTGTAACTTGCCTGTCATAGCTGAGAAGAAAATTCTTTCTTGGCTATTTCAGCTGCCTCCAGTTAAAAAAACATGATGTAAAAGGAAGAAGAAGGAATGCAGAAATTTTGTTTCCCAAGTAGAGTGAGGGTCAAAGCTGACTGTCCCTCTATTCTTTGGTGATTTGATAATCCATGTAATTGAAGTCCACTTTTCAGGGGTGACCAGAAGAAAGTTGTGTTACAGCACAGTACTTGCAAAGACACAGCACCAGTCTTGACCGTGGTTATTAATGGGAAAAAAGTAGTTTTGATAAACCTGTAGATATTGTTATAGTTGCATTTGAAGTGATCTTTCAAGTAGAGTTGTTGTAGGTAGCTACAGGGTAGAGATGTATATGTAAACAAAGGTGCTGATATCCATGTTAAGGTTTCTGAAAAAAATGTTTGCGATAAATAATGCTTTGTTATGTACAGTCACTGTTTATGTCACGCTTTTTTATTTTTGTTAAACCTTTGTTAGGAAGTTAAGACCCTCAGCAGTGATTTTGTGGGTTCAGTATTTTGCTTGGTTAAGATGTTTGTTTAGAAATTTTGTACATACACACATAAATGTGAATTGCTGAAATCAAACCCGAGCCTGAAGAATATAACTAATTCATAGACTTGTTGCATTAAGTATTGTACAGCCAGCATAAAACATAAATGCTGCAGTAGAAATGGATACTGTACCCCTCAATATTTTCAGTCACCTGCTGCCCAGACCACAATGCATTCAGTTGTTGAGAGGAAAAAGGGTGGAGCAAAGTCTAAATGCTGTTTCTGATATGTTTTCATATCTCTCAATCTTCAGTCTCATGTTGCACACCTTGTTGACATAAAACCTCGAGTAGTCTTGTTGACTTTTTTCGGTGCGTTTTGTATCAAAAAGTTTGATAATATTGGCATGCAGTAAAATGTCTGAAACATTTTGTAAGCAAAGAAATTTGTAACAAAATGTCATCTGAAGTACCTGGTTTACTAATATGTTCATTTGTTTATATGTAGAACATACAATTTGAATAAAGTTTGCATAATTTTTTTTTCTAATAAAAAAGTAACATGTAACATTGTTTTAAGTACTTTCCTTGTAATGTCAAACTACTTGTTTGTTGAAATGTTAACTCATACTCCACACACCAGAGCAAAGAATATTTAATGTGGTCCAGCTCACAAGAACACAAGGCCAAATTAACAAAAGAATATTATAAACATGTTCTCAGCTCTATGCCTCTTATTTGTCAACTAGAGTGGCCTGTTATATATACCTGATGTGAGATTGCCAGCAATCTTTTTGTCATTGGTAGCCTGTTGCATAATTTCTTTTTAGTACTGGGTGGTTTCTTGCACTAGGTTGTTTGTTACCCAGAGTACCCCACTTTATCATTTGTTTGCCAAGCACCAACCAGACATGAATTTGGATTGTACCTCAGGCGACACAGGCTTGATTAGTGGTCTGATCCCTGAAGGAGCTGGCTGTGGGGGGTGGGAGTGAGTCATCAAGGTCATGTTGTAGTTGGGAAGGGAGGATATCCAATTTCTGTACAGACGTACTGCCCATGGGAAGGCCAAGTAAGAACTTCATGACATGAGCTTGGTAAAGGAGTGGGTATATTCCTATTGCACCTCATGGGTGTCCAAAAATACAAAATTACAGTTTGGCATAACCAGACATGGTGTAGCATCTGCTAGCAAACAATGAAGGGTTATTAGGAGTGTAACAAAACTGCTGAACTCCCCAAAGAATGGTAAGTCACTATCTCTGGTTCTTTACTCACCTTACTGTCATCTTCCAGTGCCAGGAGCAGGGAAGAACAAATATTTTATTTGTGGACAGGGCATGGTGGTCACTGGTCACAGGTGAAACAGTGGACAATAAAATAAGATATATATATATATATATATATATATATATATATATATATATATATATGTATTTTATATATATATATGTATTATAATATATATATATATATATATATATATATATATATATATATATATATATATATATATATATATATATATATGGGTCTAGGACTATTCACTGAAAGCACATTTTACTGAAAAACATTTGACTGTGCACAAGTCACTGAAAGCTCAATTCACTGAAAACACAATTCACTGAAACTCATTTCACTGAAAGTTATATATGGCCTTTTTCTCACTGTAGTGCGACCCTGGAGTTAGCATATATAGTAAGGGGGGGTATGAAGGCGTAGCCCCCCACCTACTTTAAATGTTTTGAACTATATATACATGGATACTTGCAATTCCAATAAATTACTCTTTTCTGAACTTAATATCTATCCAAACGATGTGGGGGGGGGGGCTACACTCCCTACACCCCCCAATGTGGAGGGCAGTGCCCCCCACACCCACTCTTACAATATATACTAACTCTAGGGTCACACTACAGTGGGGAAAAGGCCATATATAACTTTCATTGAAATGTGTTAAGTGAGTTAGGGTTAGGGTGCGGGTAAGGTGAGTGTGCGATAGTGATGGACCATAGGGTTAGGGTTTGGGTTAAGATTAGTGCATAGATAGTTGTGTATGTAAGGTTTAGTGTTGGTTTGTAAGGTTTTTGGTGTGCTTGTGTTGTGTGTGTGTTTTACGGAATAGGTATTTGTTTTGTTTTGTTGATTGTCGGGATTGTGGTTTGTTGGGCATGTGAAGTTTCGTGTTTTTGAACTTTCGGTTTTGTGGTGTCGGTTATCTCGTTGTCTGTGTTTTTGCATGTTGGTGTTTTCAGGTAGACCCATATATATGTTAAAACCTACCTCACTTGTCCTGGTGACCTGCTGAACCATTTATTTCTCAATTAGAAATACCCTGCCATGCTAACTCTAGGTCACATGTGGAGGCTTGTCATACACCACAGGTTTTGTCCTTTGTGGCTTATTACATCAATTTGTTGACATACAAGGTGACCTTCTGCACTAGTTATTTGTTACTCCTGGTGCTTATTGCTACAATTATTTGTTATCCAGCATGGCCATTTCCCCCAGTTAATTGTTACCCATGGTGGTCTGCTGAATCAGTTATTTGTTCCCCAGGGTGTTGTGCTGTCCCTGCTACTTGCTCCCCATGGCAGTCAGTTGTCACAATCATTTGTTACCCATGGTGGCCTGCTGCATAAGTTGTTTGTTAAACTACTGGTCTCATATCCTACTTATTTTTTAACAATAATTGCATAGTGCCTACTGCCTCAGTTGTTTGTCGGAATTATGTTGATCAGGTGAACACAAGTAATCTGAATGCCATTCACGCAAACAAAAATTGATGAAAACCATTTTCAGTAAAAAAAAAATATATATATTTTTTGCAGCACGTCAAGCTTCCTTCCACTCCCGTGTGGAGGGAGAACCCCCCCCCCACATGCACACACACACACACACACACACACACACACACACACACACACACACACACACACACACACACACACACACACACACACACACACACACACAGTCTACTTATAAATGTCAGCACTATGGTCACAGAACAGTAGGAAAAGTGCATCCATGATGACTGCTAAAAATGTTTCTCATTATTTTTTTGTTTTGCATGTTTGGCATTCAGAGTAATTGCATTTGCTTTTGTATTTGGTTTGCTGCAAGTGCTCACATGCTATTTGCTTGTGACACACATTTATCACTGCCATTAACTCGAAAAGGCATATTCTCCAACTCCCCTTAACAGAACCCTAACTTTAATCTTAAAATACCCTTCTCATTTCTTGACAGTAAATCTCCTTTTCCTCTCCATAAATCTATCCCTCTCTCCTGCTCTCTAGCTCCAAGATGCCCTTCTCACTCCATAGCCCAAAGACTCCCTTCATGCTTCCTAAACCTAAAACCCCATTCTTGCTCCCTAACCGTAAAACTCCTTTCCTGTTCCCTAAACCTAAAATCTGCCTCCTATTCCCTAGTCATAAAATCCCCCTTCATGATCCCTAAATCTAAAACCCCCTTCCTGACCATTGTCCTAATTTACACTTCCACACTCCCACACCCTTACCATGCCTGCAACCCTTATCTCACTAGAACTCTTAATAATGCATTTGGGCAAGCTGCCTCAGCTGCTTGCCTTAACTCATATCCAAGTGTAAGCACTAGGAAGAGGTAGCCTACCCAGCCTAAACAATGCTCAAGTCCCTGGATTTGAGAAGGTAGTCATCAAGCATATGGAACTTGAGCACTTTCTAGAAACACTTGTGTTGTCAGTGATGGCCTGGTATACCAGTTGCTCACTACCCATAGTGGCCATCTGTCTCATTTGTTTGTTATCCCTGGTAACCTGCTACACCAGTTACTTGTTACCCATGGTGGCTTGATGCACCAGTCATTTGTTGCCCAAGATAGTCTGCAACTATAGATGTTCTTCGTGTTTCACTGTTGCAGTCAACACACTTGGATTATCCTGCCAGGGGTAGCCCTCAGTCAGCCCAAATATCAGAGGCTTAGTATTTCTACATCGGTTGCTGTCAGTGGTATAAAATCAGGCAGCCAATGACATTACATCAGTCTTTCTTGCCAAGGATCCCGAAGCAGAAGCAGTTCGCATGAGTGTCGGTCGGCCGCTACCTGAGTTTCATTTCCGAATTGAAGTTGAAGTCTTCTAAAGCTATGCACCCCATTGGGGATCCTTTTTTCTTGCTCTAACCAATGTCAGAAAAAGTTAACAATTGTCTCACCTGTGGAAAGCAAATACCACACTGATGCTTCCATTCTTACTGCATCACCTGTTTAGGCCCAGACCACGACGTACCTCACTGTCACTTTTGTGCTTTGTTCAGTGCCAGAACTACACATCGTCAGGCCCTTATTGTAGCTAAATATTTTTGCTCTCAGTCCCTGTATTCCGATCTGGCTTCGGTAAGCCATCTGACTACAGATCTTCTGAAAAAATGTAAGGATAAAGACAGAGACAGACCGCACAGGTCCAAAACTGCCGACAACGCTTCCGTTAAGCTAGTCGTCAGTTCTCTGGTCCTCAGTGAGGCACTATCTCAGCCCCTGATGCCCACTTCTTTGGATTCACAGGCCACTACCGAGACCCGTTCAGAGTCCAGTATGCTGCGAGACTCTTCTTTGACTAAGGATCCTGTGGATGTCTCTACCTTTGATGGGTCCAGAGCTACTGAGCAGGCACCGGCTTCCGAGGAAGTTCTTCACACTACCAATACTCGACACAAACTGACAACTTCTTTTGTGTCTTCAATTCTTTCTAAAGCTACTGAGTTTTTAAGGCCCAGGGTATGAACTATGCTTAAAAAAATGACAATCCAAGTGCATGCACCTGCTTCCAGGCCTCAATCTCAAATGCTTAAAATGGCGGAAGACTTTATCATGCTTATTAGGGGAAGCCAGCCTACCCCTTCCAAAAGAAAAAGAGATTGTCCCCAGCAGTTTTATCTGACCAGGAATCCGATTTCAGAATATGAAGACATGCAACCCCTATCTGATTATGAGGAATTCAGATGCAGAGGAATCCATTCCTTCTGCCTCTCCTCCAGAGGATTTTTCTTTTGGTGAAACTCTGCATACTTTAATGGAGCATTTCCAATGGGAATGTCACGACTATCCTCAGTCCAAAACGCGACTCAGGGAATTCTTAGATTTACCACATCACAGACCTTTAGCCATTCCTCCTGTCTTGGATGTTGTGGATGATGTCTTTATAGAATCCAGTTTGACTCCTGACACCCTTCCTCCTGCTCCCTGGAAACCTGACAGGTATTACAGAGTCCCTGACTCTCATAAATTCCCTTTCAAAAATCCTACTGCTGACCCAGAGGTCATCTCCCAAGGACCTTAAGGAATTAAAGCAACCACAGCGAAAAATCCCACCCCATCGGACAGGGATTCCCGAGCTTTAAGACAGATGGGGTAAAAAACTATACACCTCTGCAACTCTTGCCATTAGAGCACTAAATTGTCAGTTCCACATGCTGAAATACCAGCAACATACCATGGAACTCCTAAAAAAATATCTACCTTTCCTGCTTGTGCAGAAAATAAAGAATTACAAGAGCTTATGCATTCTGCAAGCCCAGTTATTAACACACCTTGCAATGTGGCTTTGATGCCCTAGAAGCATCTTGCAGGACAGCAGTCACTGGTTCTGTACTTATAAGGCATGCTTGTCTTAAGGAACAGATCTTGCCAGACCATGTCAGATCAAAACTATTGGACGCACCATTGAACAAAGACAATTTGTTTGGCACCAAGGCAAAAGAGGTCTTAAAAAAGATGGAAGAAAAAGCTAAATCTATGCAGACAGTTAAAGATTTCTTACAGTTCCAGCCTCTGAGGTTCAGTAGGCATTGCCCCTCCAAGCACTGGTCCTTTCCAGCCCCCTCCAGGCCAGCTCAGCCAAGACCTAGGGCAAGCAGGCCCCCAGACAGCAGTCCCAGTGAATGCAGAGATCTAAGCAATGGAGTTCCTCCACTTCAAAAACAGGGAGCTCTAAGCCACCCCCTTATGGAAAGAACTCAGAATGACTTTACACCTCCACTCCTTACCTCTGCCCACCTACTTGTGCCCCCAGGTGGAAAACTGTCATCCTATGCAAACAATTGGGCCTCTATTACCGACAACTGATGGGTCCTCAACATAGTGTCCAAGGGATACAAATTTTATTTCCACACTCTGCCAACCCCAAAATGGTTTCCAGATTTTCCTCCAAACCAGTGGGCAGAGGCCAAAAAACAAGTCCATTCCCTGCTCTCCATAAGGGCAATACAGCCTGTTCCTGCAAATCAGATAGGCCAAGGTTTCTATTCCAGGCTTTTCCTGGTACCCAGAAAAGAGGGCACCTGGCACCCAATCCTTGATCTATCAATTCTAAACACCTTCCTGGTGATACCAAAATTCAAAATGCTCACCCTCCAGCAGCTTCTTCCTTTGCTTTCCAAGGATGCTTGGTTAGACACCCTAGACCTAAAAGAGGCCTACCTACTCATCCCAATCAGGGAATCTTGCAGGAAATATCTACATTTCAGGGCAGAATTTATGCACTTTCAGTTCTCTGCGCTTCCCTTTGGCTTATTCACTGCTCCCAGAGTTTTCACAAAATGCCTGGCTCCAGCCATTGCTTTTTGCATACAAAGAAAAATTCAAATTTACCCCTTCTTAGACAACTGCCTGATTCAGGCAGACAGTCAGGAAAAGCTGTTACAGCACCTGACCTTTGTAAAGGACCTACTGACCTCCCTGGGGTACACCATCAATGAAAAGAAATCAAAACTAGTACCTACACAAAAGATTGTATTCCTGGGAGCAAGCCTGGACACAGCATTCCAGATGGCATTCCTTACTCCAGAAAAACAAGCCTTCCTGACAAGCTACTTCTCTCAACTAGCCACCAGAACCCAGTTATCTGCAAGGAAAATCCTGCAAGCTCTATGGTTTATGGAATCCTGCATTCTACTCATTCCATATGCCAGACTGCATATAAGGAAACTACAATGGTACCTAAAAAGCCTTTGGTGTCAACACTCTAAAAACATAGAAACTATCATACCAATGATACCTTGTCTAAGGAAAGATTTTCTTTGGTGGGCAGCAGCATGCGACCACACCAAGGGTCTTCCTTTCTCACAACCCCACACTGCTCAGATCCTCACCACAGATGCATCAGATTATGCCTGGGGTGCACACCTGGATGGCAGGTGCATTCAGGCACATCAACCAAAAAGAGATGGTAGCTGCTCAGCACGCTCTGACAGCTTTCAGACACCTACTCTCCCCGGGGCCTCTAGTGATCAAAACAGACAATGCCACATTGATGTGGTATATCAACAAGCAGGGAGGGACTCACTCTTATCCTCTCTGCAGGCTGTCCATGACCCTTTGGCACATGGCTTCAGCTATGCAAATTCACCTGCTAGCACAATTCCTGCCAGGCTCCCTAAACTCTCTGACAGACAACTTAAGCAGAAACCTGCTAGACCCACACGAGTGGCAGCTAGACCATAGAACCTTCATCCTTGTAACCCAGAAATGGGGCACCCCGAAGGTGGACTTCTTTGCCTCCCACAACAATCACCAGCTAAGCAAATTCTGCACCAGGGAACCTCACAGCAAGGTTTGGAAGGTGGATGCTCTAGCCGTCCAATGAGTAAACCTCTCAATCTATGCATTTCCCCCTCTACCACTAATTTCAAGGGTACTGCTCAAAATAAGGGAGGAAAAGCCCTGGCTACACCAGCACTGGTACCCACTGCTGCGCAGCCTGTCACCTCTGCCAACCTGGCACCTACCTCAGATCCCAACACTCCTGACCCAGAAGAATGAAGAATTCATGCATCCATAATTGCAGATCCTGCACCTGACAGCCTGGCTTATTCCCTGAACTCTCCTCCAGCTGCCAGCCTAAGAAAACAAGTCTTGGATGTTATTCATGAGGCCAGATGCCCTAGCACTAGAAAATGCTATGCTGACAAGTGGAAAAGGTTTTGCACCTGGATCCAGGCTAAAGGAGCTGAAACAGCACAGCCTTCCCTACGTCTCATCCTGGATTACTTAGCAGACCTACTACACAGGGGCCTATTCTTCTCTTCTATTGAAATTCATGCCTCTGCCATCTCTGCTCATTACAGCCCAGAGCCACCTCTCTTCTCACACCCTCTCATCAAACAGTTCCTAAGAGGGGCTAACAACTTAAGGCCACCCAGAAGAGCTCCTACCCCAGCTTGGGACCTTAACTTTGTGTTGGAAAAACTTACCCTACCCCCCCTTTGAGTCTGCAGCTTCAGCAGAGTTAAAATTCCTCTCTTGGAAAACAGCCTTCCTTCTGGCCATCACTTCAGCTAGAAGAGTTTCAGAGCTACAAGCACTCATGGCTGTAGAGCCCTTCATCAGTTTCCATGCTGACAGGGTCTCCCTCAGGACAACCCAACTTTCATGCCTAAAGTGGTGCCCAGTGTGGCTCTCAACCAATCAATTAATTTACCCACCTTTTTCCCTAACCCACAAAACAAGGGGGAAAGAATTCTGCATTCTCTAGATGTGCATAGGGTTACCACCTGTCCCACTTTGCGAGGAACAGTCATTTTTTGGGCAGTTGTGTCCTGACAAAAAATTGTAAAAATGTCCTGAGATTTTAGGACAAAATTATTTCCTACATTTTATGTAATAGTTGCATAAAACAGATATTCTTTATCTAAAATACCTAAATGTTATAAGAAACAGAATAAGCAAATAAAATGCTACAAGAATAAGCTTTTATTTAGGCAAAAAAGTTAAGTTCTAACCTTTGTACTGACCGTGGGTATGTGTCGGCCTGTAAAATCTGATGTTTGTACCAAAAATGTCCCACTTTGGCCATTTGAAAAGGTGGCAACCCTAGATCTGCACAGACAACTCAGATTTTACTTAGATAGGACTAAATCTTTTAGGAAAACTGACAAATTGCTAGTCAGCTTTGCAGCAGGTGCAGAGGACAAGGCCATATCCAAACAAACAATCTCCAAATGGATAGCACACTGCATCAATTTCTGCTACAAACACCATGGGAAACTGCCCCCTACGGGGGTCAGGATGCATTCCACCAGGGCAACCTCCACCTCTGCAGCTTTTCTCAGAGGGATCCCCACCAGGGACACCCTGGAGGCTGCAACATTGATTTCTGTTCATACCTTCACCAAGCATTACCTCCTGCCTATCTTCTCCAAATCCAGGGCAGGCTTTGCAAATGTAGTCTTGCAGGACATCCTAGCCAGCTCCCAGTCTTCTTGACTGGCTCCACCCTTTTCTTCAGCTTTGGGAATCAACCCAAGTGTGATGACTGCAACAGAGAAACACGAAGAACATAGTACAGTTATGTACACTTACCATAAATGTAGATGCTCGAGTGTATTCACTGTTGCAGTCATGGTTTCCCACCCTCCATCCACCTTGTCTCTCTCTCTCTCTTCCTCACTCCTTATGGGAAATTTTTGGTATTATCTTCCACCATAACCTAGCTCCCTATTTGGGGGCTCCTGACAGTTGGGGCAAGAAAAACTGATGTAATGGCAACGGCTGCCTGATTTTATACCACTGATGACCTGACGTCAGTCCTGGAGTGACAGCAACCGATGCAGAAATACTAAGCCTTTGGTATTCGGGCTGACTGAGGGCTACCCCTGGCAGGATAACCCGAGTGTGATGACTGCAACAGTGAATACACTCAAACATTTACATTTATGGTAAGTGTACACAACTGTACTTCATTCATTACCTGTGGTGGCCTATTGCACCAGTTATTTGTTACCCTAAATGGTCTGCTGGCCCAGTTGTTTTGTTACCCATGTTGGTCTGCTACAACAGTTGCTTGCAGCCACAGGGTGATCAAAACTTGAAGCACTCCATTATTCCCTTCTGGCCACCACAGAACAACAATATGCACTTACTAAAGTGAGGCTGGCAATACAGTAAGCAGAGATATGACTGACTTCTAACAGGAATACTGAACGAAGTTAGCAGCCTACATGAGCCTTCCATGATTAGCTCTAACATTAATCTTCATAGATTACATAAATGAACTTCTAAGTTACAAGAACTATAGTTACTTTCAAGCTTCAGCTTTGATTGAAGCTGGATCCATGCAGCACCCCTTTCTTGCTTTTAGCATTGGGTAAGCTGTAATTAGGTTCCTTATGTATGTAAAGGAAAAGGAAACAGATTCATGGAAGTGTCTCCCAAACACTGCATGCACTCCATATCTATAGAGTCATTATTTGACAAAACTGGTTATGTCATAATGTAGTTTAAGCAATAATTACTTTTCTATACTTTTCTATGGGTGCTAATTGTGCTAGCCTAATTTGCAACCATGGCAACTGACTGAAAACTTTTGCTAAAAGTCATGCTAATTGCACACACACACACACACACACACACACACACACACACACACACACACACACACAGATATTTTTTCTCCAAGGGGCAACTTCACATATATACCAAAATATAATATAATTAGCTTATTTGACAGTCATGCTTGATCATGATACTGGCTGGAATCTGCTGGCTTTATGTTACCTGTGATACATTTGATCAGCAGGTATTTTAGGCACTGTACAGACCCACATGAAGGATTTATATAGCCTAGGCACATGCTCTGCATTAATCCACAGCTCACCCAATTAAATCTAGCAGCTCTCAGGTGCAGGACTGTTGCTGTTTCCCTGAAACTGCAAATGCTTTACCTAGTACATACTTTTTCCCATATTGTAAGCTTCTGTTGTCTTTTTTACTTTGAATGAAAATCTCCTCAGACTTCATACACCTGCTTAATGCTTCCCACATAGGCTTCCAAACTTCCAAATTTTAAAGTAAACAAAATGTTAGTTAAGAGCAGTATAGTGGTGCAGTGGTTATCACTGTTGCTTCACAGCACCTAGCTTTCATGCTGGGATACTTCTAGTGTGGATTCTGCATGTCTTTTTTTGCATCTGCATGGGGTTTTGCCAGGCAGTCCATTTTCCTTTGACATCTCAAATTGCTAGTTGGTGTGTATGCATTCTATACTGACCTTGCACCCTGTGTAGGATAAGTTTCTCTGGCATGCACCACTGAGTGCCAGTGCCAGGATAGGATATGGATCCTCTAATGACCCTAAATGGACTGCAGAGCTGTAACTAATGTAGTGCAGGGGGTGAGTGCGCTGTGTGCAAGCTGCTAGGGGACTTGATCTGCAGATTTTGATGGTGTTGGAATGCAGCACTGATATTTATTTACTTATGAAGTCAGGATATCACTGTTTCATAAGTAAATGCCAGTACTGCATTTATAGTCATGGCTGAAGTGTGATGATTAAACTGTGACCTAGCTACAGTTCTGTTGGATTCAGAGCCGGATCCAGCACTAGGCGATATACTCAGTTGCCTAGGGTCCAGGAGGCTTCAACATTAGCATTTTAGTTAATTTATAATTCAGAAAATACTTCTTAACATCAAGGTGGATCTTCTCCTTTAAGGAGGACCATATGTGCATTGCATGCATGTACACCAACGTGTGCGGGTTTTTAAAAATAGACTTTCCATTGAGAGAGAAGGTAAGTGTGTGTGTGTGTGTGTGTGTGTGTGTGTGTGTGTGTGTGTGTGTGTGTGTGTGTGTGTGTGGACATATATATATATATATATATATATATATATATATATATATATATATATATATATATATATTTATATGTGTGTGTGTGTGTGTGTGTGTCTTAAGTAATTTAAACTAGCCATTCCTTTCATTTCTGTATGAGATAGAAAGTGTGTGTGTATGTATGTATGTGTATGTGCATGTATGTAATTTAAACTAGCTGTTCTGTTTGTGTATGAGAAAGAGGAGAAATAAAGTGTATATGTGTGTGTGTGTGTGTGTGTGTGTGTGTGTGTGTGCGCATGCGTGTGTGTGTGTATGATTATGTGTGTGTATGTAATTTAACCTAGCTGTTCTGTTCGTATGAGAGATAAAGTGTGTGTGTGTGCCTTAAGTAATTTAAACTAGCCATTCCATTCATTTCTGTATGAGATAGAAAGTGTGTGTGTATGTACATACGTGTATGTGCATGTATGTAATTTAAACTTGCTGTTCCATTTGTTTCTGCATGAGAAGGAAGAGAAAAAAAGTGTATGTATGTATGTGTGTGTGTGCTCCCGCGCGCGCGTGTGTGTGTGTGTGTATGTGTGTCTAAGTAATTTAAATCAGCCATTCCATTCATTTCTGTATGAGATAGAAAGTGTGTGTGTATGTATGTATCTATGTATGTGTTGTTGTTGTTGTGTCTTTCGGCTTTTCCCAGTTAGGGGTCGCCACAGCGGAACTCCGGTCCGCTAATGATTGGTAGTTGATTTTTATGTGCTGAGTTACCAGCCCTGACGCGCAACCTTCAACGAAGGTATGCCCATTCACGCATGTCTCCACGCAGAAGACGCTCTAGCTGAGAATCGAACCGGACAGCTTATTACTGTGAGGCGACAACGCTACTGCAGCACCACCACCGCGGGTATGTGTATGTGCATGTATTTAATTTAATCTAGCTGTTCCGTTTGTTTCTGTATGAGAAAGAAGAGAAAGAAAGTGTATGTGTGTGTGTGTGTGTGTGTGTGTGTGTGTGTGTGTGTGTGTGTGCATGCGTGAGTGTGTGTGCGTGTGTGTGTGTGTGTGTGTGTGTGTGTGTGTGTGTGTATGTATGTATGAATATGTGTATGTTTATGTGTGTGTGTATGTAATTTATTTTAGCTGTTCTGTTTGTATGAGAGATAAAGTGTGCGTGTGTTTGTGTTTGTTTCTGTGTGTGTGTGCATGTATATGTGTGCATATGGAATTTAAGCAAGCCATTCATTTCTGTATGAAGGAGATGGTGTGTGTGTGTGTGTGTGTGTGTGTGTGTGTGTGTGTGTGTGTGTGTGTGTGTGTGTGTGTGTGTGTGTGTGTGTGTGTGTGTGTGTGTGTGTGTGTGTGTGTGTGTGTGTGTGTGTGTGTGTGTGTGTGGATGTGTTTAACATACCTCTCAAATGTCCAGATTTAACCTTGTAGTTTTGGTCTGTTTATCATACAATTTGTGGTTTTCTGACAAATCATGGAGGATTGAAGTCACTAAATAATGACATGCGTATGAGTTTCAGACTTCACGTTCTTTAGAAAATGCAAGCTAACACAAATCCTGTTATTCTAGCAACTTTTGAAGTCTATAAGAGCAATATTTAAAATCTGTCCCTATTTTTGGGCCATTTTATTTTCATTATTTTTGGTGGTGCTGTGGTAACATTGTCGCCTCACAGTAAGATGTTGTCCCGTTCGATTCTCAGCTAGAGCGTCTTCTGTGTGGAGACATGCGTGAATGGGTGTACCTTCGTTGAAGGTTGTGCTTCAGAGCTGGCAACTCGGCACGTAAAAATCTACTGCCAATCATTAGTGGACCGAAGTTCCGCTGTGGCGACCCCTAACCTGGAAAAAGCCGAAAAACACAACAACATTTTAGGCTTTTTCCAGATTTCTTGCACTAAGAGGTTGAGAGGTATCGCATACCTCTCAGCTGTCCAGATTTTCACAGAATGTCCAGATCTTTGCCTCATTTTTTTGGCCTATTCCTCATAAAATGTGTTGTTTTCTGGAAAATCACTTAGGACTGAAATAACTAACTAATGTCCTACATTTGAGTTTCAGACTTCATTTCCTTTAGAAACTGCATGCTAAGACAAAGGCTATTATTCTAGCAACTTTCTAAGTCTAAAAGAGCAATATGTAAAATCCGTCCCTATTTTTGGGCCTTTGTCTCCCCCATTATTTTAGGCTTTGTCCAGATTTCATGTGCTAAGAGGATGAGAGGTATGGTATGTAATGCTCTAGTTTGGGGGGGGCAGGTTATTCAATTAATTTGATCAGGCATGACCCGGCAACTTTGTTACAGGAGACAACAGCCTGAGTCCTCTACACCAACTACTAGACTGCTGAAAAAATTCTGAACTTTTGTGGAGACAAGAGCCTGAACTCTCTACACCAACTATCGGACTGCTGACTGAATGTGAGTTTGGGTTTCAGTACATTTTCGGGGAATTATGAGTTTCTGTGCATTTTCATGAAACTGTTGCTCATGTTAAGTCTGTTTTCAATGCACAGCTAACTGTTATATTTATCAAATGGCAGTCACTGTTTGTGCTGTATAATTTGAAAACAGTATTAGTAGCATAATTGTCTTTGGTGCAGAAATCTGTGGATTCTACTCCGACATTTTTTTTTAATTTCTTCAAGTCTTTGGGGTTTCTGATACCCTAATGGGAATAGACCCCATTCCTAAGTCAAAGTATGATTAAAGTTCATGAAATTAGTATTGTTTCAATCTTTGATGTTAGCCAGAAGTGCTCTTCGCAGCACCCGTAATGTGCCCAGTAATGACTCTTTCTGCAATTCATGTGGAGTTACATGTATCAGTAAAATATCTAAATATGACTGTAGATTCTTTTTTATAAGACTTATTTCTCCTACTACTACTGGAACTGTCTGGGTATCTTTCCTCCACATTGCTCTCATTTCTGCTGGGAAATCCTGATATTTTATGACTTTATGTCTCTTAGTGTGACATACAAGAGTGGAGGAAGATGCACACAGGTGGAATATATCTTATTTAGGAGGGCCAGTTTGAAGGAGATTGGAGACTGTAAAGTGGTGACCGGAGAAAGTGTAGTTAGGCAGCATAGGATGGTGGTTTGTAGGATGACGTTGGTGATCAAGAAGAGGAGGAGTGTGAGGGCAGCACCAAGGATCAAATGGTGGAAATTGAAAAAGGGTAATTGTGAGGTGGAGTTCAGGGATGAGTTAAGACAGGCACTAGGTGGCAGTGAAGAGTTACCAAATAGCTGGGTAACTGCAGCAGAGCTAGTAAGGGAGACGGCTAGAAAGGTGCTTGGTATCACATCTGGACAAAGGAAGGAAGACAAGGAGACATGGTGGTGGAATGAGGAAGTACAGGCGTGTATACAGACAAAGAGGTTGGCAAAGAAGAAGTGGGATTGTCAGAGAGATGAAGAAAGTAGACAAGAGTATAAGGAGATGAGGTGCATGGCAAAGAGAGAGGTGGCAAAGGCTAAGGATAAGGCATATGAAGAGTTGTATGAAAGGTTGGACACTAAGGAGGGAGAAAAGGACCTGTACCGATTGGCTAGACAGAGGGACCGAGCTAGGAAAGATGTGCAGCAGGTAAAGGTGATAAAGGATAATGAGGGAAACATACTCACAAGTGAGGAGAGTGTGCTGAGGAGATGGAAAGAGTACTTTGAGTGGTTGATGAATGAAGAGAATGAGAGAGAGAAGGTTGGATGATGTAGGGATAGTGAATCATGAAGTACAATGGATTAGCAAGGAGGAAGTAATGACTGCTATGAAGAGAATGAAGAATGGAAAGGCTGTTGACCCAGATGACATATCTGTGGAAGCATGGAGGTGCTTAGGTGAAATGGCAGTGGAGTTTTTGACCAGATTGTTTAATGAAATCTTGGAAAGTGAGAGGATGCCTGAGGAATGAAGAAAAAGCATTTTGGTACAGATTTTTAAGAATAAGGGTGATGTGCAGAGCTGTAGTAACTACAGAGGGATTAAATTGATCAGTCACAGAATGAAGTTATGGGAAAGAGTAGTGGAAGCTAGGTTAAAAAGGGACGTGATGATTAGTGATCAGCAGTATGGTTTCATGCCGGGAAAGAGCACTACAGATGCGATGTTTGCTCTGAGAGTGTTGATGGAGAAGTACAGAGAATGTCAGAAGGAGTTGCATTGTGTTTTTGTAGACTTAGAGAAAGCATATGATAGGGGGCCTAGAGAGGAGTTGTGGTATTGTATGAGGAAGTCAGGAGTGTCAGAGAAGTATGTAAGAGTGGTACAGGATATATGTACGAGGGTAGTGTTGACAGTGGTGAGGTCTGCGGTGGGAGTGACGGATGCGTTTAAGGTGGAGGTGGGGTTACATCAAGGATCAGCTCTGAGCCCTTACTTATTTGCAATGGTGATGGACAGGTTGACAGACGAGATCAGACAGGAGTCCCCGTGGACTATGATGTTTGCAGATGACATTGTGATCTGTAGTGAGAGTAGGGAACAGGTGGAGGAGACCCTGGAGAGATGGAGATATGCTCTAGACAGAAGAGGAATGTAGGTCAGCAGGACTAAGACAGAATATATGTGTGTGAATGAGATGGAGGATAGAGGAATGGTGAGGATGCAAGGAGTAGAGGTGACAAAGGTGGATGAGTTTAAATACTTGGGGTCAATAGTTCAGAGTAACGATGAGTGTGGAAGAGAGATGAAGAAGAGAGTACAGGCAGGATGGAGTGGGTGGAGAAGAGTGTCAGGAGTGATTTGTGACAGACGAGTACCTGTAAGAGTGAAAGGGAAGGTCTACAAGAGGGTAGTGAGACCAGTTATGTTATATGGGTTGGAGACAGTGGCATTGACAAAAAGGCAGGAGTTTGAGCTGGATGTGGCAGAGTTAAAGATGTTAAGATTTGCACTGGGTGTGACGAGGATGGACAGGATTAGGAATAAGTATATTAGAGGGTGAGCCCAGGTTGGAAAGTTTGGAGACAAAGTCAGAGAGGCAAGATTACATTGGTATGGACATGTGCTCAGGAGGGATGCTGAGTATATTGGGAAAAAAGATGCTAAGGATGAAGCTACCAGGTAACAGGAAAAGAGGAAGGCCTAAGATAAGGTTTATGGATGTGGTGAGAGAGGACATGCAGGTGGTTGGTGTGACAGAGCAAGATGCAGAGGACAGGAAGAAATGGAAACAGGTGATCCGCTGTGGTGACCCCTAATGGGAACAGCCGAAAGAAGATGATGATGATGTCTCTCTGTATGCAAGACACTGTAGTCAATGGGTGTAGCGATTTCAATGATCAATGCTACTTTTTGTCTTCTTTTCATGGACCACTATATCTGGGTTTCTCGCATCTATCTTTTGAACGCTTGGTAACATGTGATGTAGACTTCATCATTTTCTATGACGGTCTGTGGCTCATGCTTCCAGTGTTTTCCAGCTACTTCAGTATTATAATGTTTGCACAATCCCTAGTGTAACAGTCTTGCCACATTATTACGCCTTTCAGTATACATTCCTTCTGCCATTAGTCACAGCCAGCAGCAAAGTGTGCAACTGTTTCCAATTCTGTTTTACAAAACCTACATTTGTCTGTTTCTCCCACATGTTCAATGGACTTTTTAAACCAACATGTACATTACACTATCTTGGGCCGACAATGTTAACCTTTCTTTTTTTGGTTTGAATGTGCCTCTCCTTAACCATTCCTGCATTCTATTCTGATCAACACAAGGTTGTTCCAGGAATTTTCTATACTTGCAGCTATATTTGTGCATTTCTACATTTCTTGCCTTCTCATCTGATCCTTCACCTTATATTATTTATTTTGTTTTTTTGACACATGCAGTTGCTGCCTGATTTTTATCTACTTCTGGTTTGATTTCCATTCCCACTTGAAGCCAATATGCTTTTGATAGACTAAGAAGGGAAGTCATCTTAGATTTATTCTCCTTGTTTCAAAACTTTCACTATGTTTGGGTCTTGTTAAGTCAGCAGATTATTTTTATTTATTTATTTATTTTATTTATTTATTTAAATTTGTTGACCAGGAGTGTCCGACTGGACATGGGTCCATTTTCAGCGGAGGCCCGGGGAGAAAAGCTCCACAGTAAAATAAACAGACAGTAGTTACATTTGATTACATAGCGATTAACAATTTAACATAGAAATTACTTACAACATATTTACAGATGAAGAACATAATACATCAGTAGAAAAATATAATCTTTATCTGTGAAGTACATAACAGGCATTAACAAATGTAACAATGAGAAGTTCCTGCTGTATAATAAGTACTAGGCTTATGAGCATCTGAGTTGGCTATCATCAAGGTAGTTAGTGGAGGTGAAAGAAAGGTAGTAGCTGGATGGGGTGGATGATATTAGAGTGGGAGTTGCAAGGGCATAGCCAGCATGTTTTTAGGTGCGCTTTTAATAAAGTTTTGAAGTTGGTGCAAGATGGTACGGAGGTAATTGTGGGTGGGAGTGAGTTCCATAATTTGGCTATGGCGCAAGAGAATAGTGCTTCACCAGCAGAGTTATTGGCTTTAGTGATCTGCAAGTGATTTTTGTTGCTGGATCTTAGTGGTCTGGTGGTGTGATAGGGTTGGAGTAGATTCTGGAGGGATGGGACATTTAGTGGATGGTTTACTAGTTTGTGGGCGAGTGAGAGTTGATACCACTGAAGGAGGTGAGGGAGTTCAAGCCAGCCCAGTCCAGCAAGTGAGAGACAGTGGGGACTATGGTAGGATGCCCCTGTGGTGAATTTGGCGATTTTGTTGAAGCAGGTCTCTAGCTTGTTTAGATCACATTGCCTTAGGTTGGTATATACTGGAGAGGCATAAAGTAGGGTGGAGATAAGGTGGGAATTTGCTATTGAAATCTTTGCTGCTTTGGTGAGAAATTGTTTATTTCTGTATAATGCTCCTAGTTTTTTGTGGACTTTTTTATGGTCATGGATATGTGAATGTCAAATTTTAGTTTATTGTCTATTTCCACTCCTAGCAATTTGGTGTGTTCAGTTGGGTATATAGTGGTGTTGTCTTTTGCTGTGATGTTAAAGTGAGAGTTGTTTTGAGTATGTTTGGTGGGTTGGAAGATGAGTAGTTTAGTTTTGTTTGGGTTGAGCATTAATTGGGCATCGGATAACCATGTTTCGACAGAGGAAAAGGCTTCCTGTGTGACTTTTTGCAGTTTGAGTAGGGACTGGGCTGAGCAGATGATGGTTGAGTCATCTGCGTATTGGATGAGTGTGCCATGTTTGGTGGCAGACGCTAGATTATTGGTGTAAACAGAGAAAAGTAGGGGTCCAAGGATGGATCCTTGGGGAAACCCTATGGAGACAAGTAGTTGGGGAGATATGTCATTCTGCCATACAATGGATTGTTGGCGGTCAGACAGGTAACTCTGAAACCAGTTGGTGACTGATTGTGAGAAGGATAGGTTATTGAGGACAGAGATAAGTTGTTTGTGTGGGACCATGTCAAATGCTTTAGATAGGTCTAGGAAAGTAGCAGAGGAGAGATAGCCATTGTTTTTATGCTGAAGGATAGTGTTAGTAAAGGAGAGTAAGGCAGTGGTGGTGCTATGGTTTGGTCGGAAACCATGCTGAGTACTGGAAAGGAGGTTGTTAGTAAGGAGGTAGTGTGAGACCTGAGAGTGTATGCATCTCTCTAGTATTTTGGAGAGTGGAGAGAGAATAGCTATGGGGTGGTAATTGGTTAGTTCTGCAGAGGGTCCACCTTTGTGGAGGGAATTATATGTGAGACTTTCCACAATGTGGGAACGTAACTTTCTGACAGAGATCGGTTAATCAAGATGGATACTGGGTAGGCCAGAGCATCAGCTGCGATTTGTAGGTATTCACTTGGGAGGTTGTCTGCTGCTAATTTGGTGGGTTTAAGTTTAGTTAAGAGTTTTTATGTTGGAGGTAGGTACAGGAGAAAAAGAGAAGGCAGTGGGGAGATTACTAGTTGAAGGTGTGGGTTGGAGGGGAAAGGGGTTGTGTTGTTTAGCTAGTGATAGTATGGTTTGGGTGAAGTGTGTGTTGAATGAGGTAGCAATATTTTCTGAGGAGTGAGGGATGTTAGGAGGAGGGGTACTGACTTTACCTGGGTGGAGGATGGAGTTTATGAAGGACCAGAATTGTTTGGGGCTGTGTTGTGAGGAGTCTAGAGCAGACTGGTAGTATTGGAATTTGTCCTGTTTTATTAGCTTTTTGACTCTATTGCGTAGTTCTAGGAATGTTTGTCTAGCTGCGGGGGTTTTGGTTTTGTGCCAGTGCTCCCAAGCTTTATCCCTGTTTTTCATTTCTGACTTAGTGGTTTTCTGTAGCCATGGGGAGGGTTATGCTTTGGTTCTGGAAAATCTTATGGGGGCATGGTAATTAAGGATGTTCAGGAAGGTAGTATTAAAAAATTCAACTGTGTCATCTAGACTGAGGTACTTTAGAGCATGCCAGTTACATTCTTTGAGGGATGAGATGAATGTGAGTGGGTTAAAGTTTATTTTTACGATTTGACGATAGATGACAGGTTTAGCTTGGTACAGGTATTTTTTGAGTAGGAATGTTGGGGAGTGATCACTGAGGCTATCTGATAAGCAGCCTGTTATATATGACTGGGGGTTCTTACTGACTAGTATCCAATCCGGGGTAGTGTGCTTGCTGGAGTTTTTATTTATCCTTGTTGGTGAATGGACTAGTTGGGTGAAGCCATGAAGGTGTACGTGATGGGTTGGATTGTTGCCAGAACAGGATTGCCAGTCAATATTGAAATCACCTAAGATGATAGTTTCTTGGGGGAGATGGTGGGAAGACCAGCTGAGGAGGTTTTCTAGTGGAGGGATGTTTTGACCAGGTGGACAGTAGCATCCAATTATGTTGATGGTTTTGTTTTGGTTAATTTTGAGGTTTTATTTATATTATTTCTTCATTGCCTATTTGTGGAGCTGATGATTTTAAGATCTGGATGTTTAGACGCTGTTTAAATATTATAGCTACACCACCTCCTTTTTTGTTTAGCCGGTCTACTCTAAGTATGCCGTAACCTGTAGGGAGTATTTGTTCACTGGTAATGTGAGGTTTTAGCCAGGTTTCTGTCAGGATGACAATATCTGAGGAGTATAAGTCAATGGTGACATGGAGTTCATGGACTTTCTTGGATATACTTCTAATATTTAGGCTTAGTAGAAGGAAGTCACTTGGCTTTCTATTGGCTGTAATATGGGAGAAGTTGTGGTTTCTAGTCTGATTATGAGGATTGGGGTTGGAAATGGTAGGGCCAGGGATGGGGTGGATGTCTCCACTTAGGGCTAGTTTTGATATGCATGAGATTATTAGTTTTCTCAGTTTTTGAATGTGTTTGCTTATAATGGAAACTTTATGATTGTGCTCTGTGGGTAATAGGTATGGTGGGAGGGTTACTATGTTAAGTTGTAGGGATGCTTTACGTTTGAGTAATATAGTTGGTAGAATATGTGGGGAGTGCATAGGGATGGTTCTTGAACTGGTGGGAGGGGAGCTGAGCATGGGTGAGACATGGGTGGTGGTGTGAGTAGTAGTACAGTGGTAGTGGTTAAGTGGGGGAATGATGGAGCTTTGGTAGGATGTAAGATATGTAAGGAGAGTGCATGCAGTGAGAAAAGGAAAGGTATGCTTGTACATGTCAGTTGAGGAGGTGTGAAAGTAGAGGGAATATGGAGGAGGTAGTGTTGGGTTAGCACTGTGGTTGGCTATTGGAAAGATGGGAGGGGTTTGAGTGCAATAAAGGTGGGACCACTGGGGGCGGGAGGAAATAGGGGTCAGGGTGGGGAGCGAAGCGGGTAGAGACCCTATTAGGGTCTTGTATGAGGGGCTGGAAACAATCACAAAGCAAGACAAGTATGTGTTAAGAAACAATCACAATTGACCAAGGACTGTTCTGAAACTGTAAGTCTTTTCTTAATTTCTCAGGTGGAAAAACAGGATAACCTTGTATCAGTAGGCTACTGTGGTCATAGTTTAAATTAACAAACATACAGTATTGATCAGTTATGGATACTATTTGCTAACAGAAGGGAATAAGAGAAAGTGGAAGATGTGTGTGGTGGTGGTGGGGGGCTGCTTACAGCCAAAGCACAGTGCTCTCCAGGGGAAAATGAAGATTGGCTCAAACAGGTAGACACATACTCAAAGTTAACTGTAGCTGTTTGCAGACAGTTCAGACCCGGACTGCGCTTCTATTATAAGAATGTCAAAGGTGGTACCGCAGTTGAATACTTAAGAGTGGTGTTAGGTCTAGAAAAGAAGAGTACAGAGAGGAGTAAGCACTTTTGAGATGGTAAATATATATTATAAAGATTATAAAAAACACACTGAGCAAATAGCTACCACATGCAGGACAATGTCCTGAACCACTACTTAGTATATGTAGATACTGAGCCAATTGGAAGAACATTAGAAAACAAAAACCCAGACAGTTATGCAGCCACAGATAAAAATATAGCGAGCAGCAATCTGTCGTGGTTCTCTAATGTGATATGTATGCAGTCCCACGATTGCATGTAATCAGTTTCAAGGAGGCCCATACCTCCCTCAGAATGGGGAATATATACTCTTGGTATGCACTGATTTTATAAATCATTTGCTGAACATGAAGCATCCTTCTTGTTTTCCTGTCTAATGTATACAGCACCTTTTGGGGCCAGTCAGTCACTCCAAAACTGTAAGTTAGGACATGGAGGGCAAATTGGTTGATCTTTCATCGACTTCCAAATATTTATACACTACAGCTAGCTCATGTTCTTTTATATCACATTCTTGTCCTAAACAGATGCTTTTTTGTGCTGCAGCTTTTCTACTTTAAAGGTTGCTTTTGCACATTTATCAAGACAAAATGACATTCTTATATCATCTGAAAAGGTTTTGACTATTTGCAGTTGTACTTTCAGTTCCTCATCTGATGAGCTATATTGTTTTAAATCGTCTACAAAGAGAAGATGAGAAGTCTTTACACTTTGTTGCTTTCTGGGAGCCAGATTATAGCCATGACCTAATCTGTTAAGCAGACGACTTAATGGGTTAAGGACAAGACAAAAAAAGCAGCAAAGATAGAGAGTCACCCTGAAACATCCCCCTTTGGATTTTTATCCCAGGAATAATAATTTGTCTTTTAACATGGCTTAACTGCAAAGTGGTTTGTCACTGTTTCACAGTCACTGTGATGTAGTTTATCAGTGTAGGGTGTATCTTATACATTTTTAAGCACTGTTTTATCCATGAATGTGGGACACTGTCAAATACTTTTTTGTAGTCTATCCATGGCATACTTAGATTCTTCCCCTTTTTGCAGTTCTCACCTATGACTTTACTTAAGAACAAATGATCCTTTGTTCCATATGACTTTTTTATTACCCTTTTGTTCTAGTGCCACAATTTTCTTCTAAATGACTATAAATTCTTGTCAGCATTGATTCCAATGTATAGTTTATACGTCGTCGGAAAGCAAGTTATTGGTCTATAGTTTTTAGGGTAGGTTGCAGATTTGCTCTTAAGTAGGAGTATTGTTTTTCCTGTTGTTAGCCAGGCTGGTGTCTGTTCAGGGTGTGCATAAAAATAGTTCTAACTCATGGCTATATCTTCATGCAAAGATGTTTATACTTTTAGCCAGAAGTTAGGTACTGCATCTGGGCCTGGGGTTTTCCAGTTAGAGGATTTTCTTAACTTTGTTTCAATCTCTCTGGTCATTACTTCCTCCCCTATACTGTACATCTGAACTTCTTATTCTTTCTTTTACTTTTTCTATCCATTTATTATCTTTGTTATATTCCACAGGATCTTCATAAATATTTCTACAAAATGTATCTATTTCTTCTTTTTTTGGTGGTCTTTCAATTCCTTTTACCTTGTTTCTCAATTTTCTATAAAACTTTTTTGGGTCATCAATAAATTGCTTATTTTGAACTTTTTCTTTATATTTATAAGTTTTTCTGGCTGTGTTGATATTTTTAGTTTATTATTTGTAATAGTGCCGTGGTGGTGCAGCGGTTAGCGTTGTTGCCTCACAGCAAGAGGTTCTCCCATTCGATTCTCGGCTGGAGCGCCTTCTGTGTGGAGTCTGCATGTCCTCCCCATAGTCGAGTGACATTAAAGACATGCAGGTAGGTGTGTGTGTGAATGGGCGTGCCTGCTTTGAAGGTTGGGCATCGGGCTGGCAACTCGCCACTGTAAAAATCCACTGCCAATCATTAGCAGATGGGAGTTCCACTGTGGTGACTCCTAACCAGGAAAAGCCGAAAAACATTTTTTGATTTGTGATAGTGCATGATAAATCCTGATTCATTATAATACTGCACATTGCTTTTATCATGTCTATATTTCTGAGCATTTTTGTTGATCAGTTCTCTCTTCTATACACTTCTAACAGTGACAATTCTGCCCTTAATTTCTTTACAGTTTTCTCTGTTTGATACTTCCACGATGGCATTTGATTTCTCCCTGTCCTTTCCCTTACTGCCCTGTGTTCTTGTGGTAGGACTTTATTTGTTATTAATTTGGCTGCATAGAAATGTGTCATATTTATTTCTGTAGTATCACATGAATCATTGAACAGAGCTAATTTTCCCCAAAAAATCATGAGGGTTGTTTAATAACAAACAGTAACAAAAATCTATGTAAAAAAATTCCCATATTGTTTAAAAAATATTTACACGCTGAAACAATAGGACGGCCAGAATGGTTATGAATATTTTTATGGATCTCCAGATGGTTTACAATGTACTATATTAGAACATATTCCTGATAAAGGATTTAATTTTGATGTTAAGAAAAAACTTTTGTATAAAGAAACTGTTTTTATATTGAAATATGGTACTTTAAGTCCCGCTGGTATTAATGTGAAATGTAATTAGAAATTTTTTTTTAACCTAATTTAGGGTTAATTATGCAATAAGTGGTTAATTGATCTTATTATGTATGCTAGAGTATTTAGAACTGTTTTATTTTCCTTTGAAGGCTTTATGCCGAGGTGCTAGAGGTTTTAAGAAATATTTGGAGTTTGGATCCTGGTTCTACATTGTTTTCTTCATGTCACCTCTAAGCACTCTAAGCACTCTGTAGGATACTGAGTATAGTGATAAATATTTGAGGTGGTATATGCAAGGCCTATTGTTTAGGGCTTGTATCTTTCTAGTACGGTATCTCTGTGGGTATTCCAATTGTTGCATGGGTCTGGACAGATACACGTCAAAGTAGACATTATACAAAATTATTAACTTAATGAGGGCTTTGTAAAGGGGGACAAAAACATCTCTAGATCTAGTCGAAATCAATTTGTTTATAAGCTGTGCAATAAAGAAAGACTTTTTTATGACTCTGGGCACATGTTGGTCAAAAGTTAGGTCACTGTACACACAAGTTTCCAAATGCCAAACAACTGGGTCAGTTCTCAGGGGGCATTGTCAATTTGGTAGTTCCCTGGAGTAGATGACTTCCCAAAGGATATGATAATGTATTTCTTGGAGTTTAGTTTAAATTCATGATTCTGGCACCAGTTATTGTTTGGGACAAACCTTCCTGCATGATGGCTAAGTCATTTGTGGATTCAATAACTGCTCCTAGCTTGCAGTCATCTCAGATTTAGTCAGCCAAAGCCCTTTGGTATTTCCTTCTACTTTTGGGATGTATATGCCAAACAGAAAACGTCTCAGCACCGAACCCTGGGGGACTCTGTTAGTGACTGGTCTCTTCCCCTATTTTGATCTCCTGCATCCTGTGAGCAAGCATACATGTACGCATTCTTTGATTCACCTTCCTGATTGTATTAACTTGATTGTATTAAATGATATTCCTTGTATAATACAGCACCACATGTTAGAATGTATTTTAAATTTGTAGTTTGGAACAGTCTTCTAGTAAGCAATGAAACAAAACGTATGAATCAATAATGACAAAAGTACCCATTTCAGAAAATTTCAACCATAAAAGGCCATTTAAACTTCTGTCATTACAATCCACCAATATCAGTAAATATGCAAAATCTCTGCAGAAGTAAGTCATCTGAATAATTCCACATTAAAGGGATCTGTAACTAATGAAGCGGTTGCTGGTAGCAAACAACTTTACATTTCATTATTTCATCTACAAATAAAGTGCATGTTGCCTTAAAGAATAAATTGCCTATGCTACATTAAAAAAAATGATAAGCTAGTAATTTTGCAATGGGGAATGGATGGCAAACTGATAACAGAAACATAGTTACTAGGTGACTTCTCCAAAGGTGGATATTCATAGAACTGCAGCATGCAGTCCCTTTAAAGTACAACACAGTACAGTATCAGTGATCCATCTGCATACTGTAGGAGTAGAACCCACAGCCTTCTCCATCAAAAGCAAGTATACTACCTGTTGTGCTACTAACAATTCAAACAACTTAGCATCAGTAGCACTAAACTTCTCTTCCCCTGAAACTCTCAGCTTCTTGTAAAATCCACTTGACACTCAACTAAATCTCTCAACTTCGCAGCACAAGAAATCTGGAAAGGCCAAAATGTATTTGGGGGGGGGGGGCAAAACCAGGGACACATTTTAAATATTGCTTGTATAATCTTAGAAAGTTGCTAAAATAAAGTGTTTTGTGTTACCATGTGTTTCATGAAAGAATGGAAGACTGAAACTTAAAAGACTATCATTATTTAGTGAATTCAGTTCACACTGATTTGCCAGGAAAACCACCGATTTTAAGAGGAACAGACCAAATGCATGAGCCAAATATTCTGTGAAAATCTAGACAGTTGAGAGCTATGGACTCCACTCCATGAATCACAAGTGATGGTATGGGTAGAGAATTCAGGCTCTTATTTGAGCCTGAGTAACACTAACCACCACGTATACTACACTCCTTTGTGTAAATAATATTGCACCATATTAAATCTCTTTTTCTTCCCCATGTCCAGATTTCTTCAGATATCTCCTGTTCCTTCTGTTTCTCCATTCTTTGAGGACTAGTTGTGCTATAACCTGTGTTAGACTTTCTACACTGAATCCTTCACTTTGCAAATATTCCATAACTTCATCTTCTACTTTTTTAACTTCTACTTGGCTAATCCTCTGTTCTACATTCCCTCTTTGTGATCTTATTTTTTTTTTAATTGTGAAATTTTCCATATCTGGGTGCCTTTGGCTTTATTTCTTTTCGAATAGATTTGAGGCTGCCTTTTTTGTGTTGATTAATTTGGCTTTCTCCTTTGTATAAATATTGCACCATATCAGATCTCTCTTTCTTTCCCATATCCATATTTCTTTTTTATACCCTTCAAATGTCTCTAGATTTTGTTCTTTAACGTTTTGACTTCCTCAGTCGCTTCTTTTTCCAAACAGCACAAGGTTTCTTGGTCTATATAGTGTTTTTCGTGGATCTGTTGTATGAATGAACACACATTTTTATTTGAAGCTTCTGACAGTTTTTCTTGTGGAAGTATTTTTCTTTCCTGCAATTTCTCTCTTAATCTTTTCATATATCTTTGTCTGGAAATTCTGAGCTTCTTGCATAATAGTGACAATACCTATTTTTTTCTTATCCTCAATAGTCCACTCTATCATCTGTATGGCTCTTTTTTTGGCCTATCAGTTTTTGTGATTTTTGTGAACTGGTACTTCCTTCTACAACAGGGGGGCCATCCTCCCCCTGAGCCTGGCCTAGCTCCATTGTAGGAATATTTCCATATCTTGAAGATTCTACACTGTCATTTTTTTCAGTCCTGGTACCAATGTGCCTACCAGGATTGGGCACTTTTTTATCCTGAGGCTTGTGCACCCAAGCTATCTTCTTTATTTTTTTAACCTACTTCTGCCCATGATATATGCAATATAAAATATAGTCCCATACCATGTAGATGGAGTGTTGACATTATAGTGCCCTTTCAATTGCTGATTATTTGGTGCATTTTAAGGAGAAATAGGGCTTCTACACTCCCGATTGCGTCCTTCTTTGTATGAGTTGCCTAGTAACTATGAACATGTCAATTTGTCAGTCATTCCCTATTGCAATATTACCAGCTTACCAATTTTGTTTTTAATGTAACAAAGGCAATTAATTCATCAAGGGCTGCAGGCATTGACTTTGTAGATGAAACACTGAAATATAAAGTTGTTTACCAGTAGCAACCTCTTCATTAGTTACAGATCTCTTTAAAGTGGAATTATTCAGATGACTTTACCTTTTGTCATGATTGTGCTTATTGACTGATGTTCGTGGATTGAAATGACAGACGTGTGAGTGGCCTTTTATGGTTGACATTTTTGAAATGGGTAGTCTTGTCAGTACTGGTTCATACATTTTTTGTTTCATTGTTTACTGGAAGAATGTTCAAATTTATGAATTTAAAACACGTTCTAAGAAGTGGTGCTGTATTACAAGGAATAAAATTTAATACAATCAGGAAGGTGAATCAAAGAACACATACATGTAAGTGTTGCCCTAAAAATGTGTGCAAGGAGCCTGTGGTTTGAAAACAGCCCAGAGGCAAATGTAATCTACCACTGGCCAGATGGATTTTCTTTGAATATGGGTTTTAATGCCGTTTCAATGAATGCAAGTTTCAAGGACAGAAAAGTTTACTGCTCAGACTAAGTCTGTTTTCATTGTGACACTGTATTGTTTGTTTAGCAAATGGTTATCAGTGTTTGTGTTATTTTATTTCAATATCTGTAATCACTGTAGAAATAAATAAGATCAGTGACAGGTCTGAACAGTGTTTATGGTAAATGGGGAGAAATAGCCAAGTAATGGAGCACTGGAATTGCTGGGAAGGGGGCTGCTGCTGGGGTGTACGGGGTTGCTGCAGGAGGGACTGTTCGGGGGAGAGGCCCAATCTATTACCCTGCCTAGGGCTGCATTTGACCATGATCTGGCTCTAGTTGGATTGATCTTAAGTGGGTAACTACAGAATAAATAAATGAATGTACTGGTTATAGTATGACCATATAAAACCTCATTCCCCTAATAAAAACCAGCCCAAATTACCGAAAGGTACTATTCACAAAAGTGAACTGTAACAAATTAGTACCAATCATCTTATTCAGAGAGTTTTGCCTCATCTTGCCCATCTTTGAACTAATGTAATCAGCTGTGAGACTACTACAATTTGAAAGTAAATTCAGTCGCAAAATTCTTTAAATCTGTGGAGTAACTGACATTTTCATTCATTTTAAGACATCTGGTATCAGAGACACAGGCTGCAGAAGTCAAATACATAATTTACGTATTATTTTTGTTTGACCTGAGTCAGAGAGCAGAAGGTTACACAAGGTGATGACACCACACAGTACAACAATGCATGCAGGTTAAGTAAAGAATAATATCTACATGTGAAATTTCCTTTATCATAACAGAACAATCAGGCAACAATTATGTAGATTGTTACACAGCAGATGGAGGGAAAGGGACAGGTCACAATGTGATAAGGAAGAGGTCCATCAGACATAACTAGTAAACTTGGACACATGCCATGAAATAGATCAGAAATAGGTTTCTTACTGACTTGTTTAGTATATGGTAACATGTTCAGTTATTCACAATAATCACACCATGTGGAGATGTGACTATTACACACATTGTGTGCGGTTATAGTATAAACAAGTTGTTTACATTGTTTGCACTACAGAGCAGCTTCTAACTTCTTCATTTATGGGGAAACTTGTATATTTCAGACTAGGTGCAAAAAAACAACACTAATGTTTGAAAGGAAGCTAAAATTCTAGGCCACACTATAATATCTGCACTCTTTTCTGGGTATGAGGAAGGTTCTGCGTTTCTTTCTTGATTTTTGCATAGATAAAATGAGCCCCTACCTTCTGCAGATTGGGCATTCTGTACGTGAAGCAAGGGCTAATGAGCAGCTAAAAGAAAAACAATTGTCTGGAGTAATGCCAGGCTGAATGAAACAGAACTTATTTTTTTCTCTATCATGTTTGTCTGCAGTGAATTGTTCTTATGGTAGGAATGTGAAACCTTGTTTTTCTGAATGTCAAAGGAGAAGTAATGTCTGTGAAATATGATGACTCTCCGGATGTGTTGGCACCTCTTGTTAATGTAACAGATGAAGATGAAAGTCCAAGTGGGATGCAGTTGCCACACATGAACTATCTCTGAGACATCAGGATTCAAGACTCAAGTATAGCAAATACTTATGTGATTTTACAAATCTAATAGGTGCTATGAAGAATAAAATAACTGGTATTACAATTTATTTTCCCAGCAACAGGATGATGATGTCATGAGCAATTTATATAACAGTGTTTGTTGAAAATGTAAGTAGCTGTTGCTGTTTTGTTAGTGAGGGACCATCTTTATCTAGGGGCAATATATCTGTATCCCTCTCAATTTTTATTGGTTTTATTTTAGTTCTGTGTGTGCCACCCGACATATATTTCTTTCTGTATGTGCACTATTTTTTTATTATTTAAGTAGACATAATTTATTTTCCTTTAAGCGCATGTGGTTGATATTTAATTATTTTAAATATATTTATGCACTATTGCTTATCTGACAATCATTATTGTACTGCTGGGTAGCAAGCATATAACACAGATAATCCACAAGACTACTTAGGCCTACGACCAGTGAACGTCTCTGTCTTGTTTCAGGTTGGTGACATTATTATCACAACAGGAAGAAAGTGGTGGTGAATTTGAGAATTATGCAAGGTTTCCCAGAAATTTCCATGAGTGTGTGTGTGTGTGTGTGTGTGTGTGTGTGTGTGTGTGTGTGTGTGTGTGTGTGTGTGTGAAAATAATACTTTATGTGAAAGAATTACTATAGATAATGGGGCAATGGAGGACATTGGTTCACAGGAAAATCTGTGAGGTAGGGGCCTAAGACTACTGAGGCATAAAGTCAGACCTGTAACTCTCCAGTATGCAGTTTAATTTGGATGTGGAAGTTGGACACCAATGCCCAGGCAGCAGAGCATATTCCCTTTATCCTCAGGGAGTCAGATTGTACTTTATGGATTACAATTATTTAGACAGATTTCTGTGCACATTCTTATTATTTCACCCCAAGATGGCAGTGGTGGGATTCAAACCCTATTGGTACCAGTCCAGCATTACATTTGGTGGCAATGGTTGCAGTTCCCCTACATATTTGGTGGCAGTAATTGCAGCACCCCTTCACATTTGGTGGCAGTGGTGAGTACTAGAACTAAATTATTAATTCTACAAAAGTTATGTGTGTTAATCTTTGCAGCCATAAGGTAAAATGTAAAGAGGTCAGACCTGTAACTCTCCAGTATGCAGTTTAATTTGGATGTGGAAATTGGACGCCAATGCCCATGCAGCAGAGCATTTAAATTGAAACTTGTGTGCTGAGAGACAGCCTTACAAGACTATCTGCAAATATATAGAGCTGAGTATATTTTTCTGCATTATTCTGTATTATAGAGCTAAATTGTTGCTTAGATATCTGTTGTCTTACTGTTCTGCAAATATACAGAGATCAGTATATATATTTTTGGTTTTATAATTTGCACTGTGATTCCTCACATCTGTGTTGAAACCGTCTTCCCCACCCCCCTCCCTGTTCTTGGTTGTAGTTTAAATTTGGTGGCGTTTGCAGTGCCCGCCCCATTGTAGATTTGATCTAGGACACTCCCCCAGTCCCATCTATTTACTGCATTCTACCTAATAAACCCTTTCTGCACTTGCTTTTAGTCCTTTTTAATTTAATTACATTTTTTCAAACTGTGTGTGGACTAATATTGCTACATACTCAAGTGTGCCAGCCTGCACTGCATGTGAATTGTTTTTACTACTGTTTTTGCTACTTTTCTGAAAAAAAAAATTGTAAGCCTGTTTCCTACCTTTCCTGTAATTAGTGTTCCACATACAGATCTGCTGTATCCAGGACTGTTTGTAAGCTTCTGAGCCCCCCAAGCCTTTCTGTGTTGGAGGAAGCCTTCTAGCTTATCAGTGGGAGTGGTAAGCATTAGGTAACCTGTCTACCACATAAGGAGTGGTTCTGGCCCAGAATTTGTAGTTATTGGCCATTTGGGCGGTCTTCCATCTCTCTCAACTTTCTGATTTGAAGGCCTGCATTTGCACTTGTTTCTGTCCTGTAACTCCTGGGCCCATCTCATTTGCTCACTCAAAAAAAAAAAAAAAAAAAAAAAAACAAATTTATCTGCTTTTACTGTATTTGTGTTTCTTCCTACTTTATTTTGCTTTTGCGTCATCTTAAAAGTACTCAATTGTATTTATTACTGCTTGGTGTAACTCATTCTAAGCCTTTTAGTTTAAGCACTTGGGCTTCAGACCAGTTGTTTTACATTAAGAAGGTTTGTGGTCTGCACTGTAGTGGCAGAACAGGTAGCTTACATCCTTCTAAGTTGGGAACTGCTGATTGAGGGCTCAGTGTCTGTTATTCTAAAAGTGTATTAATTCTGGTTTAAGCACTTGGGCTTCAGGCCAGTTATTTTCCATTAAGAGGGTTTGTGGTCTGCACTCTTGTGGGAGGAGAGGCTGGACTCTGCCCTTCTGAGCTGGGAATTTCTGGTTAAAGGCTTATAGTGCCTGCATATTTGAACTGCTTCTTACTGAAATTGGTACACCTTGTTTGCTGTAGCATAGACTAGATCCAGGCCTGCTGAATCTAGCTTTGTTTGTATAACTTGAGCACTAATCCAGGCATTCTTTAAAGTATTCAATTGTATTTATTACTGCTTGGTAGTAACTTGATTAAAGTGTAGCTATCATTCTAAGTCTTTTGGATTAAGCACTTGGGCTTCAGACCAGTTGTTTTACATTAGGAAGGTTTGTGGCCTGCACTGTGGTGGCAGAACAGGTAGCTTACATCCTTCTAAGTTGGGAACTGCTGATTGAGGGCTCAGTGTCTGTTATTCTAAAAGTGCATTAGTTCTGGTTTAAGCACTTGGGCTTCAGGCCAGTTATTTTACATTAAGAAGGTTCGTGGTCTGCACTCTTGTGGGAGGAGAGGCTGGACTCTGCCCTTCTGAGCTGGGAATTTCTGGTTAAAGGCTTATAGTGCCTGCATATTTGAACTGTTTCTTACTGAAATTGGTACACCTTGTTGGCTATAGCATAGACTAGATCCAGGCCTGCTGAATCTAGCTTTGTTTGTATGCTTGTTGTTTGTTTGCTTGTTATTTCCCTGAAACGCTAATTCCACCTAAAATGCGGCTTTTCAGCACTTCTGTGGATCCCTAGTGATATCTGCATTGCTTACTGTACTTATTTCCTTGTTTCACTTGAAAGAAAGTTACTGTTTGTCGTTTTTGCATTTAAGTTACCTGTAACACATTGCATTTAAGTTACCTGGCACTTGCTCACTAAAGCAATTATATAAGTCAGCACTAAAAAATTAAAAGCACTACACCCTCACAAACTCCCCTTGAGTACCTTGTTCCCCACTGGCCCTTTTTTACAATTATAAAGGAATTCCCAATACTATTCTAGCATGTCCAAAGGTCAGTTGTCAATCTCCTCTCCGGTCCAGCTGGTGAATCTGGGAATCTTGAGGCAATGTTACAACTGCCTCACGTGCAAAGACAACCCTCTCCTCCTCCCAACAAATTCCAACACATGTGAGAGATGCAACCATATAGCCAAACTGGAGGCTAAGCTCTCTCAACTCAGTACTGGCGTAACCAGTCAGGAGGAGAAGGAAACCACACTCACTACAATTCCAGTCTCACATAGACCTACCATGACAGCAAACCAAACACATAAACACACAAAAACATACTCGGAGGCTCTAAATAAAAATCTGCCTAAGCAGCAGAGACCTCCAAAGCAGACACCCAAGCAACCGCTACCCCAAAACAAAACACGTGCAACACATAGCTCACAAAGCCAGTGTGCCGAACAGTCACAGCCCTTAAGGCTAAACAACACACCTGATACACTTGTAATAGGTGACTATCATCAGGCACACTGACGTCCCGCTCATCAGGCTGAACAAGGAGAAGGTCATGGTGAGCTGCATGTCGGGTGCTAGGATCTGCCACATAACACAAGCACTCAGGTTACTCCAAGGCAAGTACAAATATGACTCAGTCATTGTCCATGCTGGTGTGAATGACCTGAGACATACCTCCCTGGACTACATGAAAAGAGACATAGAGGAGCTCTCTGAGCATGTAGCCCAGGCCGGTATGACCCTGACCTTGAGTAGCATCTTACCCTCACCAAGAATGATGCCACAATATGAAGACAAGATGATCAATTTCAACAATTGGCTTAAGTATTGGTGTCATTCAAAGGGGATCCAATGCCTGTCAGCCTGGGATGACATGCTCGACAAGCCACAATGCTTCGCTAGGGACGGCTTGCACCTGTCACCCCTGGGCTTTTGGATATTGGCAAAGGCTCTTGCTACCGCCATAGTGCCATTTTTAGGCAAGGCTCAAAAGACAAACCCACCTCCATAGGTATCACAAGGGATAAGAAACTAAGAGTAATGCTACTCAACGCCAGAAGTCTAAACCTCAAGATGCATGCACTCAAAACTCTCCTTAGCATGGAGAACATCGATATCTGTGCAGTAACAGAAACCTGGTTCAAGGCTCCCGAGAGCACCCCAGCACTACCAGGTTATACCTCATACCATGCTTTTCTGCCCCAAAACTTGGACCAAACCACAAAAGGAGGGGGAGTATCAATATTCGTCAAAGATACCCACACCTCCAGGTTAGTGGCACAGCACGAAGCATCAGAGACTATCCATGTGCAACTAACAGTGGGTAAAACTGCCTTCCAGTTTATAGCCTGCTACAGACCACCCTCCCAAACCCAGGAACCCCACTCGGCCTTCCTGAGAACACTGGAAAATATGAAGGTCTCTTCAAATGCCATTATATTGGGTGACTTCAACTACCCAAACATAGACTGAGAGCATTACTCTAGCTCTAACACCCTAGCCCAAAGGTTCCTAGAATTTATAAACTCAAATGCTATGGAACAACTTGTTACCACTCCCACAAGAGGGGAAAACATACTGGTCCTGATCATCATCAACATGGGGACTCTATGCTCCAGACCAGAAGTGTATCCCTCATTGGTAAGATCAGACCATAAACTAATCTCACTGGATATTCACATCCTGACCCTAGCCCCCTGCCCAGAAAACCACAGTGAAAAACTTCTCTAAAGCAAATTTCACACTCCTCAAAACCGAGGTTGAATCCTTCAAAGCCCCCGGGCCTGTGGAAAATACGGCCCAGACCGCAGAATCCTTTATAAACGCATTCTATGAACACCTTCAGGAATGCATGGATCATGCAATCCCAAATAAAACCAAGACCCAATCCTCCAAAGGCAGATGTCCTGTCTGGTGGACCCCAGCCATAAACAAACTATACAATAGAAGGAGGAAGCTACTACATGATAGAACAAAATCCCAAAAAGGGAAGGCATCTCTCATCAGTATTAGCAAAAAACTACGGGCACTCATAAAATCGTGTAAGGCCAGCTTCGAGAGAAAAATTGCACAGGACACTAAGGATAATCACAAGGCTTTCTTTCTCATCTCTAGCTTTTTCTTAAGTATCTGTCTCAATGCAAACATTGGGTCAATTGTGCTGCATCCTGATCTGAATCCAAACTGCTCATCTCCCATCTTACATTCTACTACTCTGTGTATCAATCACCTTCTCCAGAACTTTCCTGCAGTGTGATAGGAGTTTGATGCCTCTGTACTGCCCACAGTTGTGGATGTCCCTTTGTTCTTGTACACTGGCATGAGTATGCTTATTCTCCAGTCATCTGGGATACGCCTTTCTCGCCACACTGCTATTAGTACCCTCAGGAACCAGTTCTCCCCTATCTCACCAAGCATTTTAATCATATCTGCTGTACCCTCATCTGAGCCTGCTGCTTTCCCTGACTTCATCTTCCTTAGTGCTGTTCTTACTTCTTCTAGGGTAGGCTCCTCTTCTTCTCTCATCGTAGGCTGTTTCTGGGGCAGTACAGCTTCTATGGGGTTTACTTCATTCAGAAGCTGCTGAAAATACTCCTTCCATCTGCCTTTGATGCCCTCTGGACTGGTGAGCAGGTTGTAGCCACAGGACAATCAGAGTCTGAAAGTATTATCTAGAGCAGCAGGTGATGGAACTTATTCCTCTGAGACACAACAAGCTGCAGGCAGCCTGGGAGGGTCCCCTCACTGCTATGAAACATGTGAGTAATATTAGCTGTATGATAAAGTTGCTAGACAGGAGCCAAAAGCACAATCTCCACTATGATAACATAATAAAGCCTTATCATGATGAAGAGACCTTGGTACTTAGTATCTGCAGTGAGTTGCAGGAGGAGACTGAGGGAGATCTAGAGGTAAACCTCCCTAGGGATGCTTACTCTGACACCTTGGTAGATGGGGGTGGCCCTCTTCCTACAACTAAACGCTAGCCAGATTTAGACAATCCACGCAATATTGCAAGACTTTATGGATATGTTTACTGATAAGCCAGGATGCACTGACATGGTGAAGCACCAAGCAAACACACAAATCCAGCAACCAATCAAACAATCTTCCTACACTGCCTGAAAGAGTTAGACAAACTCTGAAAAAGGAACTGAAGGACAAGTTGGAACTGTGAGTAATCCAGGAATCCAACAGTCCCCTGTCCTCACCAGTGGTTCTAGTTTTAAGGCTGGATGGCCACGTCCAGTTCTTTGTGGACTATAGGAAACAAAGCAGTCACACGGAGTCAGATGCTTACCCAATGCCCAGGACAGAAAATGCTCAAGGGCAGCTGGGTGGGGACTAAGTATCTAACTATGATTAACTTGACCAAGGGTTACTGGTAGGTATTCATGATGTACAGCCAGGGAGAGGTCAGCATTTGTAACCACATTTGGGTTGTATGAGTTTACAAAAATGCCTTTTGGTTTGAAGCATGCATCAGCAACCTTCCAGAGGTTGGTAGATCACATCCTAACAGGAGCAGGAGATTATACCCTTGCTTATCTAGATGACATTACCATCCAGTTGGTTCTGGACTGTACATGTGCAACTTGTCAGGGAAGTGTTGGGCAAACTGCAAAAGGCAGGGCTGACTATCAAAGATAACACATGTCTGGTGGGAATGGCAAAGGCATTTTATCTTGGTCACAGAGTGGGTTTCAGAATAATTAGGTCAGAACTTGCTAAGGTTAAAGCTACTCAAGCATATCCCATCCCCTACTATCAAAAAAATGAGCAACAGCCCAGATAAAATAGTAGAGAAATTAGCATGTCCTGAAGTATTTCAAAAGCTCAAGGGGGCTTTTACTGGACCCTCTGTATTAGCCAGTCTTGATTTTAGTCAACAATTCATTGTACATTGTTGTGTATTTTGAGCTTCAGACTTCAATCAAGGGAGGAGTCCTATGCAGCTATATGGAAGGAATGTGTGTAGATATAGTCTGGGCTTTTGCAGAAGTTTCAACCCTCCCTATATGCTAGAAAATGCAATGTGATTAAAGACCACAGCCATTTGAAATGGCTGCACAGAGTAAGCACACATAATGTGAAACTTCTTAAATGGAGTTTAGCCTTTTAGTCCAATAATATGATATCCAATATTGATGTGGTAGTGCTGACAGTAATGCATGGAGATTATCTAGAAAAGGATTGGCATAATGTATGAAAATATAACACCCATATCCCATTGTTTCAAGCTTAATTTCATGAAGGATTCCCCCAGAAGACTCACTTGTGATTCTTGGGGTGGGGAGTAGGAGAAATGTGAAGCCATGGAGTAATGCCAGCTAAATGAAAAGCAATTCTGAAAATAATGTCAGTCTAAATAAAACAGAATTTATTTTTTCTCTCATGTTGTGGGTAGGAATGTGGAATCTTTTTGAATGTCAAGGGGCAAGGAATGTCTATGAATTGTGTTGAATCTCCAGATTTGCTAGCACCTGTTATTAATATAACAAACAATAAATAAAAGTCTGGTAGATTGCAACCACTACAAATTACTTTTCTCTAAGGTACCAAGGGGAGTCCTGATTTAAAGACTAGAGATGTTAATGTGTTTTCACATACCTTGGTGGTTGAGATGATGAATAAAAGAAATGCTTTTATGACTTGTTTCCTGATTTAAAGACTAGAGATGTTAATGTGTTTTCACAAACCTTGGTGGTTAAGATGATGAATACAAGAAATGGTTTTATGACTTCTTTTCCCAGCAACAGGTTGATGTATGGTTACCACCTGTCCCTCTTTGAGAGGGACAGTCCCTCTTTGGGCAGTTGTGTCTTGCGAAAAAAAACAAAAAAATGGCAAATGTCCTGAGATTTTAGGACAAAAATATTTCCCAAGTTTTCTTTAATAGTTGCATAGAACAGTTATTTTGTATCTGAAATACATAAATGTTGTATGAAATAGCATAAACAAGTCAAATGCTACAAGAATAAGCCTTTATTTTGTCAAAAACATGAATTGCTGTCCTTTGCATTGACCATGGGTACATTCTGTCCTGCAAAATCTCGCATTTCTACAAAAATGCCCCACTTTGGGCATTTGAAAAGGTGGCTACCCTAGGCTGATGTCATGGACATTTTATATAATAGGTAGGTTGAAAATAATACTTGCGGATGCTGATGCTGATGCTGTCTTGTTGGTGAGGAACCATTTGTGAATATTAGTGGTTTATCTACAGCAGTATTTGTTTAGTAATTTAGCCTGGGGACTTGGAGATGTGGAGCTTATTTTTTCTGTATTCTTGCTATTTTAAATGTTTTTTTACTTGATTGCCTTATGTGTGACAAACTATGCATATTTTACTTTCTACGTGCACTATTTTCTTTATTATTAAGTAAAATTAATTTATTTACCTTTAAGTTCTTGTTGCTGGTATTTATTTATCATATTTATGCACTGCTGTTTATCTGACACGAGTATAATAATTATTAACAGTTGAATAGCAAGTTGCATGGCACATGTCTTTCATGAGACTTCTTAGGCCTACTACCAGTGAAAATAATATTAATTGGTGTGTTTCATAGTTGGCTTGAAATTAGAACAACTGGTAACTATAAATCTGACTTTTTCTAGGGTGGTGACAGATCTACCATACAAGGAAGAAGGCCCTGGTTAACTAAAAAGTCTGCCAGACTACCTAGTGAATTCTGTGTGTGTATGTGTGTGTGTGTGTGTGTCACATACACACACACACACACACACACACACACACACACACACACACACACACACACACACACACACACACACACACACACACACACACACACACACACACACACACAGATAAAGGGGCACTGGAAGACATTGGTTCAGAAAGAAGTCAGTGAGATAGGGACCTAGGATGTGGCGGGCCAAGGACTCAACTCTATAAGTGGCCAGTATACAATTTCATTTGGATGTGGATATTGGAAGCCCATATTCAGGACAGCAGTGCATGCTCCCTTTAATCTTCTGGAACAAGTTGTACTGTATAGATTAAATTTTGAAAGAGAATTGCATACAATTTCTTGCAATTATTTCATCCTTGGTTGGCGATGGTGAGATTGAAAGCCAATCTGTGCCAGTTAAGCATCACTTTTGGTGGCAGTGGTCACAAGAAATGTTTACATTTGGTGGCAGTGATCATAGCACTACTCCACACCATAATCTAGAATCATGATACTAAAGATTCCTTCACCTGCAGCATTGCATGTTCTATGTACACCGAACAGTTGTATTTGTTAGGATCTCATCTCCCTGCTAAGCCAGCTGTTACCCAGCCAGATAAATGTTTAAGTCACTGAAACAGTAGCAATGTATATGAACATACTCACGGAACTGCAAAAGGGCATAATTGTTTGCTGACCACATAGCAGGTAGTCTTGTAATCCTCATTTTCTTTTATGGCTGTGCAAGCTTTGTTTAAAATTGAGCTTACGCATTCGCCAGTATCCACAGCATTTAGAATGTTTGTAATTCCTGATATGTTCGTCTGTTTATGCAGCTTCGTTAATCTTTCTGTTCTGATTTGCTGGGGATCTAGTTTCAAACTGAAGTATTCTGCATGGACTTTCTGTACAGCTCATGTAACAATGTTCCTTTGTAGATCTACACACCAGAGAGAGATCAAATAGTGAATTGATTTTCCAACTTTCAAAGTATTATAGTTGAAAAAGTTGCATGCATCAAGCTAAACAACTCATATATACAAGTAAGGGAAAAACAGAAATGTAAAACAGCAAAATCAAAGAAGAAAAAAGTGTCCTGTAAGGGGAAATCATATCCTAGAATAGTGGTCAGATATCTGACTACAGATAATGTTTGAGTCATTACTAAAGAGGCAGCCCAAAAGATGTGCCCCTCGTACAGGTTCATAGGTTGGCACTAGGCTATCAGCCCTAGGGCCTATACAAGCCTAGCCATAACGATTCCCTGGCTATTTCTTCCCACAGTATTTACTTCCCTGGACCCCTGTCTAGCAGGGTGACTGACGTGATCCCCGGGGTGAATTTCCTATCTCCCATCCAATCATCAAGGTTCCTTTTGAAGAGGGCCATAGAGGCGCTCTGCTTGACATGTATGAGCAATCTAAATCGATATAGAAGATGAACTCAAAGTTAGAAGAATGGCTTCTTTGCTGCTTGCAGACTTACACTTTGCTGAGGAACCAACTTAAATGAGCACGACTACATGAAATTAAACTATGAGAACAACTATGTGAAATTAAACTATGAGCACAACTAAGTGAAATTAAACTATGAACACACCTACGTGAAGTTAAACTCCCTGATCACTATTTTCCTTAGAAAATCCTTGTCATTGTGGTTCCTAAGGTTATGCTTGCAGAGATTACTTTGTCTGAGGATATTTCTCCCTTCATAGTTTTGTGACCATTGAGTTGGTATATATATATATATATATATATATATATATATATATATATATATATATATATATATATATATATATATTGGGGGCTTACCCTATGCAAAAAAGTTTGCATTTACTTTTTTCTTTCATTTCATACTATATTAATGTGCATCACTGCAGTGTTGCTGGGTAATGACACAATACAGCAGGACAGAAGTTCATTGCTAGTGGATAGTAGTGTAATGTGCATCACATCAGTGCTGCTGAGTATTGATAACATACAGCAGAGCAGTGGTACAGTGCTGGTGAATGCTATGGTAATGTGTATTGCTGCAGTGCTGCTAGGTATTGATACATTACAGCAGGGCAGTGGTACAATGTTAGCGGATAGTAGTGTAATGTGTATCACTGCAGTGCTGATGGGTATTGCTTCCTACAATACAGCAGAGCAGTGGTACAGTGCTGGTGAATAGTAGTGTAACATGTATGACTGCAGTGCTGATAGATACTGATATAGTAGTGTAACATGTATGACTGCAGTGCTGATAGATATTGATACCATACAGCAGAGCAGTGGTGCAGTGCTGGTGGATAGTAGTGTAATGTGTATCACTACAGTGATGCTGGGTACTGATATGATACAGCAGAGTGGTGGTACAGTGCTGGTGGATAGTAGTCTAATGTATATATATCACTGCAGTGCTGATGGATACTGATACGATACAGCAGTGCAGTGGTACAGTGCTGGTAAATAGTAGTGCAACGTGTATGACTGCAGTGTTGATAGATACTGATACTATACAGCAGAGCAGTGTTGCAGTGCTGGTTGATAGTAGTGTAATGTATATTACTGCAGTGTTGTTGGGTATTGACACAATACAGCAGAGCAGTGGTACAGTGCTGGTGGATAATAATGTAATGTGTATCACTGCAGTGCTGCTAGATACTGATATGATACAGCAGTGCAGTGGTACAGTGCTGGTAAATAGTAGTGCAACGTGTATGACTGCAGTGTTGATAGATAGTGATACTATACAGCAGAGCAGTGTTGCAGTGCTGGTTGATTTTTGTGTAAGGTGTATCACTACACTGCAGATGGATACTGATATACTACAGTAGTGCAGTGGTACAGTGCTAGTGGATAGTAGTGTAATGTATACTACTGCAGTGCTGATGGGTATTGACACAATACAGCAGATCAGTGGTACAGTGCTGGTGGATAGTAGTGTAATGTATATTACTGCAGTGCTGATGGGTATTGACACAATAAAACAGAGCAGTGGTACAGTGCTGTTGGATAGTAGTGTAATGTATATTACTGCAGTGCTGATGGGTATTGACACAATACAGCAGAGCAGTGGTACAGTGCTGGTGGATAGTAGTGTAATGTATATTACTGCAGTGCTGATAGATATTGATACCATACAGCAGAGCAGTGGTGCAGTGCTGGTGGATAGTAGTGTAATGTGTATCACTACAGTGCTTCTGGGTACTGATATGATACAGCAGAGTGGTGGTACAGTGCTGGTGGATAGTAGTCTAATGTATATCACTGCAGTGCTGATGGATACTGATACTATACAGTAGAGCAGTGGTACAGTGCTGGTGGATAGTAGTGTAATGTATATTACTGCAGTGCTGTTGGGCATTGACACAATACAGCAGAGCAGTGGTACAGTGCTGGTGGATAATAGTGTAATGTGTATCACTGCAGTGTTGCTAGGTACTGATATGATACAGCAGTGCAGTGGTACAGTGCTGGTAAATAGTAGTGCAATGTGTATGACTGCAGTGTTGATAGATACTGATACTATACAGCAGAGCAGTGTTGCAGTGCGGGTAGATAGTTGTGTAATGTGTATCACTACACTGCAGATGGATACTGATACAGTACAGTAGAGCAGTGGTACAGTGCTAGTGGATAGTAGTGTAATGTATACTACTGCAGTGCTGATGGGTACTGACACAATACAGCAGAGCAGTAGTACAGTGCTGGTGGATAGTAGTGTAATGTATATTATTGCAGTGCTGATGGGTATTGACACAATACAGCAGAGCAGTGGTACAGTGCTGTTGGATAGTAGTGTAATGTATATTACTGCAGTGCTGATGGGTACTGACACAATACAGCAGAGCAGTGGTACAATGCTGGTGGATAGTAGTGTAATGTATATTACTGCAGTGCTAATGGGTATTGACACAATAGAGCAGAGCAGTGGTACAGTACTGGTGGATAGTAGTGTAATGTATATTACTGCAGTGCTGTTGGGTATTGATATTATGCTGCCTAATACTGATGTGATGGTGTTGAGGACTAGTTTGGTGTTGATATGTTATTTCACTATGTGTTTGTGAAAGACCATGTGAGGGTTCATAGGTTCATAGGTTCATACTAGGCTATCTGCCCTAGGGCATTTATAAGCCTAGCCAGAGTGTGTTTGGCTTTCGCCACCCATTTTAAATTAATTTTGCTATGCCCTTTTTCGAGGTTAGTATACGGTGCCTCTGTCTAACAGTGACACAGAAGTGATACCCGGGGTAAACCTACGATCTCCCATCCACTCATCAAGATTCCTCTTGAAGAGAGTCAATGAGGGACTCTGCCTAACCTGGACTGGGATTTTATTCCAGAGTGAAGGGAGCCTCTGGGTTATGAATCTGTCCCTCCAGCATGTCCTATTTATTTCAGTGCTGAGGTTCAAGTCTCGAGCATGTAGCTCGATGGGATTTGGATTTTCTGAGGTGCAGCATGTCCATTAATTCCAGGTTGGACATGGCTTTATACGTCAGGCACAGATCGCCTCTGAGCAGGTGGTATGCCACTGAGTAGAGCTGGAGTTTCTTTAACCGGGCAGCATATGGCATCTGTTTGAGCCCTTTGATCCTCTTGGTGAGGTACTTTTGGGGTCTTTCCAGTTGCTGCAAGTGTCTGGTAAGGTACATCCCAAAAGGGGCATTGTACTCAATTATGGGCCTGATGAGGGATGAGTAAAGAGGCACGATGACCTCCCTGATCTAGATGTGAATCCCTTCATAATTAGGTGGGCTATATAAAATGTTTTTCTAACCACTTTGGCCACGTGGTTGTCAAATGAGAGATTGCTATCAATTTGGGTCCCCAGGTCCCTAATTACTTCTTCTGTACTTAATGGATTACCACCTATGTGGTAATTTGTGGGCACTTTGTTTTTGCCAAAGGGGATGACTATACACTTTTTGGCGTTTAGCTTGAGGCCATGGCAATGGCATTTAGCTTGAGGCCATGTTCAGATTATCTCAAAGATGAAAGTGAATGAGACCAAAGGAAGATCTATTCTCATTTTCATGGGATGGCTTTAGCACTCCGTTCAAAGAATTAAAGATGTACTGGAACAATACATACTAGAAATATAATAGCTGTTTCACATGTTCATTACATATAACATGTTAAAGCTCCATATACAATAATGGCATCAGTGCTAGAAACTCTTGAACATTGAACATGTTATTTCCCACAATGCAAACCTTTCCATTCTTATTCCTCTCTCCCAGTGCTAGTACAGAGCAGTAATAACTGCACTGTTATACACCTTTCGTACTGTTTGTCCTACCCACCTCCTTTATTTCTGTTTTGATCAGCTGCCATTTGTTCTGCAGGCTTTAATTATGTTTCTGCACATCCCACACAACAGTAGGCCACTGACCTCTGACACTTCTTCTCAGCACTGACTGTGAACCTGTAGTGTTTACACTTAGTTACTATTGACTCTCCTCCACCCTCCAAAATCCATCTAGTATTCAAAGGTCACCAGACACTTCACACTATATATGGAACAGTGTGTTTGTTCCCTGCTCACGTAGTGCATAGTTATCTCATGTATACCTGTTATTTACCAGCCACACCATTCATTATGCAGTGTTATCTATGTGTTTACTACTTTTTCCTTGACATACCTGTTCCTGTTGTGTATTTTATATTATCCTACCACGTTTGCATATATATTTTGCTATACTTTTTCTAAAAGGCATGTAGTTTCCACATTGTGTTTAAACTCAATTCCATGAAACCTGTGCTGTGTTACAGAATTCATGTCACACCTCTTGCTTAATATATTTCTATTTATGCATTATTGTACTTAGATATACCATATATAGTTATACTTGATTTCAAACATTAATCATGTTTTCTGAATACAATCATTGGGCATACCTGGTTAAGATGAGACTTTCACCAGCATTTAACCTGTCTCTGCTTCATAACATTAGAGGCTGGCAACCAGTTACAAGAAAAAGAAAAAAAGGGTAATCTTATGGTGACTGTTTATGTTAGCAGTATTAAAAATAATTATACCATGATCCCCCCAAAACGCGCACGCTGATTGGCCAGCGTGCCCGTTGTAAATCGAGTTATACTAATGGAAAAAGGTCCGGTCGCCCGGACTTTTTTCCATTAGTATAACTCGTTTTTTTAAAAAACTGTCTCGCTATGTTAAATGGGTTTAACATAGAGAGACAGCTTTAAAATAAGCAACGGAGATCTCCGTTGCTTATTTTAAAGCTGTCTCGCCATGTTAAACCCATTTAACATAGCGAGACAGTTTTAAAGCAACGGAGAAAGCAAGATCTCCGTTGCTTTTTAGTGTTTCGCTATGTTAAATGAGTTTAGCATAGCGAGACAGTTTAAAATAAGCAACGGATGTCCGTTGCTTATTTTAAACTGTCTCGCTATGTTAAACTCATTTAACATAGCGAAACACTAAAAAAAAAGCAACGGAGATCTTTCTTTCTCCATTGCTTTTGCCACAGCTCTGATGTACTGCGCAGGCGCGCAGTACATCAGAACTGCCCGGATGCCAGACATCTGCGGAAGGGCAGTAAACAGGCATTATACTATGCCATTATTTAAGAAAAGTAATAGTTTCTTTTCTTAAATAATGTCATGGTATAATAGCAATAACCACTTCTGGGTGGGTAATGCTAAATTTACCGGTTGGCTTTGACCGGGCTCGCCTCGGGACCAAACCACGCCAACCATGGGTAAATTTAGCATTACCCACACCCAGGCGTGGGTTATTGCTATAGTATGCCACTCTTGAAGTTAGTGCTGCTATCAACAACTCATTAGACCAGTCATTGAGTATAAAGCCTTCTTCGGCATGTATCTGTCCAGACACATACAACAACTGGAACACCCACAGAGGTACCTCACTAAAAGGATAGCCTAAACAACATGTCCTACATGGACCAATTCAAAGTCCTATCATTATACTCGGTATTCTACAGACTGCTAATAGATTACCTGTGTTTGGCATATAAGGAATCCTCTGACCCCAAAACTGATTAATTTACTGCACATCAGCATGCCAAACAGCATTGGAAATATTCAGTCTAAGGATCTAAACCTCTTCTGCAACATCAACAGAACAGTTTGGTGGGACAGGTATATCTCGCAGTGGATACCACTACTTTGGAACAGATTCCCCATCCACATAAAACAAAGTTCATCCCTGTCCATATTCAAGCACAACTTGGATCTATGGATGGGAAACAGAAAATTTACTTCAAGACTGTGCCCTATATTACTAATAGACAGAGGCAGCTCCTAAATCCTTAATCCTATGCATGGGTCCCCTCAAATTAACTATGGTATGATCTCAGTTATTCTCATTAGGGATAATATATAATTATTGACTATGAGATGGGCAAGGCCAGCCTCTAACAAAAATGGGATAGGTTAATTCGAGCACAGAAAGGGAAATTGGTTAGGCTTAAAATGGGCCACAAGGGCAGCTAGCATAGTACTTAAAGATTAACCCATGGACTTATGAACACTTTGGGCATGACTGAAATTTATCTTTCTTTAAAAATACAGCACTTACTAAAGCCAACATCCTGGTATCAAAATTGGCAGCAGAATCTTACTCCTGATTAAAAAAAAAAAAAACACTTCCTCTTTGTGGTAATTACGCACACCCTCAATAGCACTGATTACAACCTTAATTGGGTATGGGTAGTCAGTGGAATGTCTGTCAGGCAATAAATCAAAAATCAGGGTATGACTGCTGTGTCAGCCATCTCCTAGTATACTCTATCAGCTTTAATCATCTTTGAATTGTTGCATTCCCTGAAACACCGCAATGCATTTTTAATGAGAACTTCAATTTGCATTGGGAACCAACTGTACTAAATGCCAAATTACAGTTGTAGTGTAATAATCTATTTGCTTAACTTTTTATCAAACCAGCCAGACTGAAGTTATAACCTGGGAATCACTCACTATTTGTCAGTACTAACTGTTTAAAGAGATGCGATTCTTCAGTTGTAGGAGTCTCTGTCCATGCCTCTCAACCATACCGAATTCCTCGGTAAATGCCAGTTTTGAGGGCAAAATATTGGAGTGGCACAAATTCCCAAGTGGCCCCTTTAATTTCCAAATTTCCCAGGTTTTATTTGAGCTTTTTTTTTTTTTTAGGCTGAATGTGTTCCTGACATTGCAGGTGGGATGACTTGAGAACCGAGCTGAGCCAAGCCATTTGTTATGCTTAATTTTTAACTTTACTGCTCTGCAAGTCTTTAAAGGCAGGTAAGGCAAAGTGGCAGGGAGAGAAACTTTCTTAGACAAGTTACAAGTGGAGACTCGTGTCATTGATACAAGTGTACTATTTTCATTTGGTCTTATGTCTTGTAGCTTTTCGCTACCATTTCATGTGACAAGTGTAGTTATTGCATTGATTCTCTCACTAGACAAGTGATTTCTCTTGCTAGACTGCACAGTCACTGTTAGACAAGTGTAGTGTATGTATGTAAGAGATTGCATTCAACAAATGGAGATTTGTGGCATTGATACAAGTGTAGCTAGTAGTTTAATTTATTTTCTGCCATTTGCATTGATATTTTCAGACTGGCATTGATACATCTCACCTGCAAGTGTACTATTATTCATTGTGGTGTGTGTGTTTAGTAATTTTGTTTATTTTTTGCCATTTGCATTGATATTTTCAGACTGGCGTTGATACATCTGTGTGTGTGTGTGTGTGTGTGTGTGTGTGTGTGTGTGTGTGTGTGTGTGTGTGTGTGTGTGTGTGTGTGTGTGTGTGTGTATGAGTGCCCCATTTAGGTATAACTGGTGGTTAGGATTACCCAGACTCAAACCCTGTACCTTAGGTACAAGAAGCAAGAGCCTAAATTCTCTACCTATGCCACCACAAGTGATGAGTTAAGTCCATAGTTCTCAACTATCTGGAATGTGTGGCTCATACTTTTGGTCTGCTCCTCTTAAAATTTGTGGTTTTCTGGCAAACCAGTGAGAACTGAATTCACTAAATAATGATAACCATCTAAGTGTCAGTCTTCCTATCTTTCATGAAATGCATGGTAACACAAAACATTTTATTCTAGCAACTTTTTAAGATTATTATACAAGCAACATTTAAAATGTGTCCATGGTATTGGGCCTTTGTCCCCCCTTCCCAATACATTTTGTCTTTTTCCAGATTTCTTGTGCTGCATAGTTCTGAGGAGAGATGTTAAGTGCTTCTTATGCCAAGTCTGTTTGCGTTGTTAGTAACATAATAGGTAGAATACTTACTTTTGATGCAGAAGGTTGTGGGTTCTACTCCCACATTATGTAGATGGATTGCTGATACTGTAGTGTGTTATACTTTTAAAGGGGGTGGATGCTGCAGTCCTGAGAATGTCCTCTTTGGTGAAAATGCCTAATAACTATGAACCTGTTATCAGTTTGCCATCCATTCCATATTGCAATATTACTAGCTTATCATTTTTTTAATGTAACATAGGTAATTTATTCCTCAAGGGCAACAGGCACTTTATTTGTAGATGAAACAATGAAATATAAAGTTGTTTGCTAGCAGCAACCTTTTCATTAGTTACAGATCTCTTTAATGTGAAATTATTTAGATGACTTTTACTTCTGCAGAGATTGTGCATATTTACTGATACTGGTGGATTGTAGACATTTGAGTATACTTTTATGATGGAAATATTCTGAACTGAGCAGTTTTGTCATTATTGGCTCATGCAGTTTGTTTCATTGCTTACTGGAAAAATGTTCAAAACAATAGATTTAAAATGCACTCTAACAAGTGTGCTGTATTATACAAGGAATATAATTTAATACAATCAGGCAGGTGTATCAAAGAACACATGTATGTTTTGTGTGCAAGTGGCCTATGATTTGAAAACAGCCGAAAGGTAATCTTTATCCACCACGGGCCAGATGCATTTCCTTTGAATGTAGGTTTCAATGCTGTTTCAATTAATGTGAGTTTCAAGGGCAGAGAAGTTTGAATGCTAAGTCTATTTTCATTGTAAGACTGTATTGCTTTGTTTAGCTGATGTCTGTTAGTGTTTGTGCTATAAAATGTAAAATAAAAGTTTTAAATGAAATCCAAATAATCATTGTAGAAGTAAAGCAGTATGCACATTACAGTGTTTAAGGTAAATGGGGTGAAATAACCAAGTTATGGGATATTGGAATGGCTGCAGGGGGAGGGCTGTCTCTGGGGGGACCCCATTTAACCATGATTTTGTGAGAGGGGAAGGGTGGCAACCTCAAAGACAGCTCCGAGTGGCACAAAGTCTGGCTACACCACTGATCAGTAGGCCATAGAGAATGACATTTGGAGGTCCTAGCAAACTAATATTCTTTTGCTAAGATTAGAATATTGCCTACTATTATATGCCTTATTTTTATCACAAAACCCACATACTGCAAGTCAACAAAAACAAAATCATAAGGTTTATCATCTTCTCCCTTCCCAGTGAACATCATTGCTGCACATTTAAAAAAAATGGTTACCATTTACTACAGGGTCTGGGCTCTAGAACCATATTTTGGTTGTCTGGTCTTCGGTTTGCGTTTGAAAGTTGGTATCCCACAATTCCTTTGGAATGGGTGGGGTTACATAATTATATGTGCACATTTTATATTAATCAGTGTACAGATTTCTACCTATTTTCCATGGGCCTTTGTACAGATTTTTGATGTTTCCAGGTTCAGAGGTATACCTCTGTCTTTAGTTAGCAGTATAATATGTGTCCTATTTTCTCTGCCAGTGCTACTAGGCTTGTTGGTGGTATATTAAAATACAGAGCACTAAAGCATCAATGGCTAGTAAATTTCTGAATATTGTCACTTGCATAGGCTGCTCCTGTGTGACTAGTTAGAATAACTGCAACAACAGCCTTACAGTTGTTGTTGTGTCTTTTGGCTTTTCCCGGTTAGGGGTCACCACAGTGGAACTCCGGTCCGCTAATGACTGGTAGTTGATTTTTACGTGCCGAGTTACCAGCCCTGACGCACAACCTTCAATGAAGGTATGCCCATTCACGCATGTCTCCACGCAGAAGACACTCTAGCTGAGAATCGAACTGAACAGCGTCTTACTGTGAGGTGACAACACTACCGCAGCACCACCACAGCGGATCCAACAACAGCCTTACAGTACTTACTAAATATATTGCTACCTTTGCAAAACTAGTTCTACACATGTAAGATGAGGCTTATACAGGCATTTCTGTTCCTTGCATTGCTCTTGAAATAAGGGAGGCATTTGCCCTTCATAAATTGTCTGTAAAAGATACAAGCTAAGCAAATACCAAAATAATTTAACAACAGTATGGCTGCATTACCACCCACTGTAAATGGAGGGGTAATAGCGTTAAGGTTAGCTACCTGAAAAAGGAATGAGTGCTACTGTTAAGTAATCCCATACAATTAAAAAAAGATTAAAAGCCTGCAGGGGAGATGTTAGTAGAGTTTTTAATTTGCTGTAAACTTAAAGGGGTGTGTTACAGACTTGAATCAGATTGCAGACTAATTTGCTCATTATTTTGGCAAATAGCTCAGCACTCCCCCACCAAACAAATGTTCTTTGCTTGAGAAAGTTGCTGATAAAATATTCAGCTATACAATAAATCCTGTAATTGTACTGTTCGTCAACTCCATCTGAATCAACAGTCCATTTTGTCAAAAGTAATGCACTTGTTCTGATGGAGCAAGTTGTACAGCTTTAGGGCATGTAAAGTGAGGAGTGGGGACAAGCAGTGAAAACATCTGCACAGATGATGTTGAATGCTTTCTCTTGTACTTTTTCCAGGGTATCTGTTTTTACTTGTTTTCTACTTCCAATAAAATAGTACCTATATTAAAAATGCAAAAAAAATGTGCTATATTCACAGACTTTGGGAAATGCCAAACCTTGGCCAACCTGGGTCTGGTAGTCTACATCCTGATTTCAGCATTCCTGCCTCAGCCTTATAGCACTACCAGTGATACACATTTCTCGGAGATTTAGAAAACTGCTAACATGGATCCACTAGGTAAAAGTGATCCTAAGAAATGCATTCAGACACTGATGTTATAACTCCTCTGTACTCAACCCTCATCAGACCACTAATAGAATACAACACTCCCTTTTGTATGTACCTCACCAGACACCTGCAGCAGCTAGAGAGACCACAGAGGTTTCTCACCAAGAAAATTCAGAGCCTCCAAAACATAACCTACATGGAAAGACTGAAAGCCCTGTCACTGTACTCTACATCCTACAGGCTGCTGAGAAGCGACTTGAGCCTTGCCTACAGAGCAGTCTCTAACCCTGCCCTAATGGAAATGTTGCACATCCACAAATCAAATGAGAAAAGAATCAATTCACTCCAGAAATCTCAACCTAACCTGTGACATTAACTGAACATGTTGGAGAGACAGATACGTCTCCCAGAGATTCATGCTCCTCTGGAATAAACTCCTAATTCATGTTAACTGAGCTCTTCAATAACCCTATTCAAGTGCAACCTACACAATTGGATGGGAGACTAAAAATTCACCCTGGTTGTGGCACCTATGTCCCCCCATGGACAGGAGCAGTCAGTGCTGATCATAGACTCACTCTGCGAATGACGACCATCTAACCAAGGTCAGTTATGGAACACGGGTATAACATGGCTAGGCTTGTAAAGACCCTAGGGCCATTAGCCTAGTAACCTCCTATGAACCTATGAACCTATGAGATCCATTTCACTGGTCTATATCAGTTGAGTGAAACCCCCTTTACACAAATACCTAAACATCGACCCCTATACCTCGAACCACGAAAATCCTAAATGCACTAAACCGCGAAAAATAAAATATTGAACTATCATAGTCGGCCAACCCCACCACCCGCTACTTAGTACCTACCCAAACAAAATAAATAAACCACATACATACACTACCAAACCCTACAGACGTACACCCAAACAAAACAAATAATCCACATACAAACATTTAATAAAACCCTACTTCCAGCACTACACTAAACCCCACATACACAACTATCTATACACTATCCTTAACCACTCCCTAACTCTAAGGTCTGTAACTACCACACACTTCCCCTACAGACATACACCCAAACAAAATAAATAACACACATACATACACTTAAAAAACCCTACATCTAACACTACACTAAATCTTGCATACATTACCTATCTATGCACTTATCTTAACCCAAATCCTAACCCTAAAGTCCTGTTTATCGCACACTTATCTTACGGAGCTATACCACAGACGGGCCAACCACAACAAATCGACACTTCGGAATTTGCGGTTTTGGACATTTGAGGTTTATGTGCTTCGCATGATACAGTTTGACGTATTCATATTCGTGTAATAGGGTTTTCGCTCAACTGATATAGACCCCATTTCACTCCTTATTCCATTTGGCAGGTTATTGGAGGAAGCAGTTGCATTCCAGGTTAAATGATATTTGATATCCTTTGGCCTAATCAGATGCATCAATATTGTTTTGAAGTGATGATAACATCTGTACAGTGCTTGCTTTTTTATCGGGTATCAGTCTGAGAACCCAAGGTAAGGGTGAGGTGGCTAGATTATTATTTATTTTCTGGACTTGTAAAAGGCATTAATCTGTAAGGCACTTCCTTCAAGAAGAAGGGTGCCCTAGGGTTCTTTCCTGGCATGATGCTTATTTACATTGTCCTTTTAAACTCATTAATCTAGTCTTTGATTAGGTTTCTGCTGATGACTTGATTTTGCAGATATCACATGAAGATAAATGTGAATTGCCTACAGGATTACTATTAACGTTTGTCATGTTTTCCAAGAGCTGCCCCAGCTGTTACTAAAAGTTAAGGTTCTGAAAACCAAATTGGTGCTATTTAGGTTGCACAAAAGTGTAAACGGTATGCAAAATAATCTAAATTTCTGTGGCCCAGATGGAATGTAGCTGAAAATGGTACAGATCTGCACAAATATGAAGTCCAACTATAAGCAGCACTGACTGACCTTCTCACATTATATTGACAAAATCATAACAAAGATCCATATATTACTTGTTTGCTACAAAATGAGTTTTAGTCTTGGGTGTAAAGAACCAGAAGAGCTGTAGCTAAAGGGAATCCTAATCCCTGCTATAAAATATGCCTTCCTGTTATTTCAAAAAGTGAGTAGATAAAAAACTCAAAGCATCCTCAAAAATCTACCATTTTATAAATGATGCCACAAGAAAAAGTACAGTTGTGTACACTTACCATAAATGTAGATGTTCAAGTGTATTCACTGTTGCAGTCATCACATTTGGGTTATCTGCTTGCAGTAGCCCTCAGTCGGCCTGATTATTAAAGTCTTGGGTCCTGCTTCGGTTGCTGTCTCATCTTCCATGACGTCAGGTAGTCAGGGGTATAAAGCATGCAGATGATGTCATTAGATCAGTTTTTTCTTGACCCAGATGTCAGGTGTCCCCATAATGGGAAGCAATTATATTTACAATGTTACACCACCAACAAAAAAGCAAATACACCAAAAAGCTTTAAGCATAGTAAACAAGAAAAGAGGTATAGTCAATAGAACTCAGGGGGCTGGAGGGAGGGTAACTAGGACTGCAACAGTGAATACACTCAAACATCTACATTTATGGTAAGTGTACACAACTGTACTATGTTCTTCGTGTTTAACTGTTGCGTCATCACATTTTGGTAGATTCCCAAAGCTAAGGATGGGAGGAGGAAATTAGATTGCATTAGGACCAGCTATAAGGCCCTGCAAGACTGCAGTGGCAAAGCCAGCTCTGGATTTAGAGAAAATTGGCAAATGGTAATGCTTGATGAAGGTATGTACATAACTCCAGCTCGCATCTTCTAGGATGTCCCTGGTAGGGACACCTCTGAGAAAGGCTGTAGAGGTAGATGCAGCCCTGGTTGAATGTGGTCTTATCCCCAGTGGGGAAGGTTTTCCATGGTGCTTATAGCAGAAATTAATGCAATGGCCTATCCATTTAGAAATGGTTTGCTTTGAAATGGCCTTCCCCTCTGCCCCTGCAGCAAATGCAACCAGCAGCTGTTCAGATTTCCTGAGAGGTTTAGTCCTGTCCAAATAAAAGCTAAGTTGTCTGCGCACATCTAAGGAGTGTAGTATTCATTCCCCTTTGTTCTGTGGATTAGAAAAGAAGGTTGGCAAATGAATGGACTGATTAAGGGCCACACTGGATACCAACTTGGGCATGAAGGAGGGATTGGTCCTGAGGGACACCCTGTCCACATGAAAAATGATGAAAGGCTCCACTGCCATGAGGGCCTGTAATTCAGACACCCTTCTTGCTGAAGTGATGGCTGAAAGGAAGGCTGTTTTCCAAGAAAGGAATTTCAACTCTGCATTTGCAGCTGGCTCCAAAGGAGGTAGAGTGAGTTTTTCCAATACAAAGTTAAGGTCCCAGGCTGGAGTACGGGCTCTCCTGGGTGGTCTTGAGTTTTTGGCCCCTCTGAGGAACTGCTTTAGCAGTGGATGAGAGAAGAGGGGTGGTTCTGTGTTGTAATGAGCTGAAATGGCTGAGGCATGAATTTTGATGGAGGAAAAGGAAAGGCCCTTCTGAAGCATCTCAGTTAAGTATTAAAGAATCTGAGGTAAATTGGGCGCTGCTGTGCCTATCCCCTGAAGTTTGGTTCCAGGAACAGAATCTTTTCCATTTTTCAGCATAGGATTTTCTACTACTAGGCCTCCTTGCTTCCAGAATGACATCCAGCACTTGCTTACTGAGGGATGGGAATGAAGAGATCAGGTAATTAGCCAGGCTGCCAGGTTCAAGGTTTGAAGCTGTGGGTGCAGAATCTGGCCCTCCTGCTGAGATAGCAGGGTAGGGGTCTGAGGCAGGTGCCATGGTGCCAGCAGTAACACACTGTGCAAAAGGGGGTACCAGTGTTGGCGTGGCCAGTCTGGTGCAATCAATATCGTCCTTGGTCTGTCCTGTTTGATCTTTAGTAGTTCCTTGGAAAGGAGAGGCAGAGGGGGAAAGGCATAAACTGATAGGTTTTTCCAGGTGACGGACAGGGCATCCACTTTCCAAGCTTGTTTGTGGGGAGTCCTTGTGCAGAATATTTCCAATTGGTAGTTCTGGGGGGAGGCAAACAGGTCTATATCTGGGCTCCCCCATTTGTTTCTCAACATGTTGAATATCTTTGGTTCCAGTTTCCACTCATGTGGGTCCATGAGATTTCTGCTTAGTTCACCTGCCAGTGCATTTAGCTTTCCTGGCAGGAATTGAGCCTGTATCTGCACTTAATAGATCAAGGCTGTGTTCCACAGATCCATGGCTAGCCTGCAGAGAGGGTATGAGTGAGTTCCCCCCTGCTTGTTTATGTACCACATAAAAGTGGTGTTGTCCGTCTTTACCATTAATTGCCCTGGAAGAATGTGGTCCTTGAAGGCTGTCAGAGCATTCTGTACAACTAACATTTCTTTTTGAATGATATGCAGGTGCATTTGACTTGGGTTCCATTTGCTCTGAATGCACTTCCCTGCCAAGTGAGCCCCCCCATGCATAGTCGGATGCGTCTGTTGTTAGGATTTGTGCGGTAGTGGGTAGAGTGAATGGCAGTCCCTTGTTTTGGTGGCAGGCCTCTGCCTACCAAAGGAACTCTATCTGTAGATAAGGAATGATAGGAATCATTGCTTCTAGATCCTGAGAATGTTGACACCATAGGCTTTTTAGATACCATTGTAGTTTCCTCATATACAGTCTTGCATATGGAATTAGGAGAATGCAGGAGGCCAGGAACCCCAGGGCTTGCAGTATTTTCCTTGCAGATAGCTGGGTCTTTGTGGCCAGTAGTTTGAAGTAGGCTGTCAAATGAACTTGTTTCTCTGGCATGAGGAAAGCCATCTGGGAAGTTGTGTTCAAGCTTGCTCCCAGGAATACAATTTGTTGGCAGGGTACAATATGCGATTTCTTTTCATTTATGGTATACCCCAGAGAAGTTAGGAATTTCTGTACAAATGCCAGATGATTAAATAGTATGTCCTGGCTTTCTGCCTGAATTAGATAATTGTCCAGGTATAGATATATTTGGATATTTCTTTGCCTGCAAAATGCAATTACTGGAGCTAGGCACTTTGTGAATACCATGGGTGCAGTAGATAAGCCAAAGGGCAGTGCAGAGAACTGATAGTGCATGTAGCCTGCTTTGAAGCATAGGTATCTTCTGCAAGATTCCCTTATTGGGAAGTGCAGGTAGGCTTCCTTTAAATCCAGTGTTACCAACCAGGCATCCGTGCCTAGCATAGAAAGCAGCTGGTAAAGAGTTAGCATTTTGAATTTTGGAATCACCAAAAATGTGTTTAGGATAGACAGGTCCAGGACAGGACTCCAAGAGTTGTCTTTTCTGGGCACCAGGAAAGGTCTTGAGTAGAAACCTTGTCCCCTTTCCTCTTCTGGAACAGGTTGAATAGCCCTGATGCTTAAGAGAGAGAGAATTTGCTTTTGATCCTCTGCCCACTGATTTGGGGGTAGATCTGGCCACCTGTTTGGGGTTGGTAAGGAGTAGAAGTGGAATCTGTATCCTTGGGAGACTATATTTAAAACCTATTTGTCCTGGGTAATGAGTTCCCAGTTTTTTGCCTGAATTTCTCCCTAAAGGAACAGTCAGTTGTTCAGGGCTTTGAAGATTTAAAGTTGTCATTGAGACAGTTTACCATAGGGGGGAGTCTTACCACTCCCTGTTTTGGAAGTGGGAGCCCCCGACTGGTTAGTCCTGTGAGTATCTTGGGACTGAAGCCTGGGTGTTCTGCTGGTTCTGGGTTTGGACTGAGAAGGCCTGGAAGAGGCAGGAAAGGACCAATTTTTAGAGGGTCAATGCCTACTTAATCTGGGAGGCTGTACTTGCAGGAAATCTTTAACTGTTTGCATAGATTTAACTTTTTCCTCCATCTTTTTAAGTACTTCTTCTGCTTTGTGTCCAAACAGGCAGTATTGGTTTAAGGGAGCATCCAGCAATTTAGCTTTAACTTGATCTGGCAAAGATTGCTCCTTAAGCCAAGCATGCCTTCTAAGTACAGACCCAGTGACAGCAGCCCTGCAAGATGCCTCTAGTGAATCAAAACCACATTGCAAAGTATGTTTCCCAACTTGTTCAGCAGAATGCATTAAATCCTGCAAATCTTTATTTTCAGCACAGTCAGGAATCAACATAATTTTCTGCTTAAGCAATCCAATAATATGCTGCTAATACTTTAACATATGAAACTGGCAGTTTAAGGCCCTAATGGCCAAGGTTGCAGAAGTGTATACCTTCTTACCCCATCTATCCAGTGCCCTGGAATCTCAATCAGAGGGGGTAAGATTTTTGGCAGTAGTAGCCTTAATGCCCTTGGGTCCCTGTGAAATGGTCTCAGGATCCGCAATAGGATTTTTAAAGAGGAACTTGTGAGAGTCAGGAACCCTGTAATATCTATTAGGTTTTCTGGGAGCAGGAGATAAAGAGTCAGGGGCCAAGCTAGATTCCGAAAAGGCATCATCAAGAATGTCCAGTACAGGGGGGACAGCTAAAGGCCTGTGTTGGGGCAGGAGTAAGAAATCCCTAAGCCTCTTTTTAGAATCAGAGTAATCCTGGCTTTCCCAGTGAAAATACTCCCTAAGAGTATGCAAGGTTTCACCAAAAGAGAAATCCTCTGGAGGGGAAGCAGAGGGAATAGAGTCCTCTGCATCAGAATCCTCATAGGTAGATAAGGGTAAATCCTGGTCATCAGAGGAAACAGAAATTTCAGAGTCCTTATCTGAAAAATCATAAGGAAACTCAGTCCTACGTCTCTTAGAGGGGGAAGGGTGGCTTCCCCTGATTAGAGTAATAAGGTCTTCAGCCATTCTTATCATTTGTTGTTTAGGCATAGAGGCCTGACCATGTGGTCTGGGTGTCAGTTTTCTAGGCATGGATCGAGTTTTAGGCCTTGAAGAAGAAGATGGCATTGGTTTAATATGCAAGTCAGTAGGCCTGAATGCACCCTCAGAAGCCGGTGACTGCACATCGGCTCTGGACCCATCCAAGGTAGAGACATCCGCAGGTTCCACAGTTGAAGCATCTTGCGGCATACCGGACTCCAAATGGGTCTCAGTAGAGGCCTGCAAATATGAAGCAGCAGGTATCAGAGGCTGCGAAAGTGCCTCACTGAGTACCAGTGAACTGGCGACTAGCTTAGGAGAAGCGTCATCGGCAGCTTTGGACCTATGCGGTCTGTCTCTGTCTTTATCTTTGTGTTTTTTCGGAATGTCGGTAGTCGGGTGACTTACTGAAGCCATATCTGGATAATTGAACTGAGTACCAAAATATTTAGAAGCATAAATAAATCGACGATGAATAGTTTGTTGTTTAAATAAGGCACAAAACCGACAGCGAGGTACGTCATGGTCAGGGCCTAAGCATGGAATGCAGTATGAATGAAAATCTTTATGAGGTATTTGCTTTCCACAAGAAATACAATTATTAACTTTTACTGACTTTGGTTTAGAGCAAGAAAAAGTTCCCCCAATGGGGTACTTAGCTTAGTTGAAGTCTTCGGTTCTGAAACTCGAAAACAAAAATTTCAGGAGTCGGCCGACCGGCACTTGCGAACTGCTTCTGCTTCGGGCACCACCGCTGCAAGAAAGACTGATGTAATGGCATCGGCTACATGCTTTATACCCCTGACTACCTGACGTCATGAAAGATGAGACAGCAACCGACGCAGGACCCAAGACTTTGATAATCAGGCCGACTGAGGGCTACTGCAAGCAGATAACCCAAATATGATGACTGCAACAGTGAAACACGAAGAACATCAGCATTATTGTTCAGTCCTAGCTGCAGTTACATTGCTCCTGAATTTATTGAAATCAGAACTAATTATATGCGCAATTACCTGCAAACTCACTAGGTCTGAACACCAATCTCTGTAAGGACTACAAAAATAAGGATATACCTGTGAATGCCCAGATCTAGTACAGCATTTTGTGTACCTGTAAATGCCATTCCATTGACATTCTTCTTCTGGAACATTCTCAATTCAAGGGTCTCATGAAGCAAAATCTTTTTCACAGCATAATCTTTTATACCACACACAAGTCTGTCCTTATCAACTCATCCCTTAAGTCACCAAGTCTCCATGTTTTAGCCTTATTTCTCAGGTCAGTTATATATGCTGCAAAAGTTTCACCAGGCGATTGATCCCGTGTGTAAAATAAGTGCCTCTCCATTGTAACATTTGTCTGAGCGTTATACATTTCTCTAAATTTACATTTTAAGCACTCTGGGTCCTCCCTTGACTCAGCCTATATAACAATATGACAGTTTTCCCCCTCTTCAGCATAAATGGCAGGTGCATGCACAAATGAACATTCCCTTTCTATGGCTTCTGACTCATCTAAATTAAGTAGAATAAATGCTTTTGCACAGTCATCTTTATCAGAAAATGCAGCCTATATGAAAATGTTGTACTCTTGCTCAAGCACTCTCCAGTTCTCAGCAATATTAATGTCATACACAAGTGCCCTGGGTTTCTGAAATCCATCTGCCATGCCCACAAAGTATGGACAAACACACTGAAAATATGGGCCTTATAATTATGTATGAACAAACTGTGCTGTGAGCTTATAGCAACATCCAAATGCATAATAAATCTTCTAAATACTTTACTTTGCAAAATATTCTCTGTAATGGTTGTACTTTCCAAAACATGCCTTGTAATGGCTGTACTTTTGTGAAATAACTTCACTGTAACACTGCACAAACATGCAAACACTTTATATACTTCTGATAACTCGGATATCTTTGCTTAATACAAAAATATGTATGCGTTGCGAAAATGCGGTCATTTCCCCTTATTTTATTCATTTTATGCACTTCAGACTTTATTTCAAACATTTTCCGTAGTAATTCAAATGTTTCTTATCAATATCGTACATATCCTGTTTATGCGAAAATTATTTAGAACGTTCCGTATGCCTTGTTTCATATTATACAAAAAGAAATAGTGCTAAGCAAGTTTAATAGCAGAAATTTATTGCCTGAAATTTGTTTCTGACCTGTTTTACAAAGTATGCACATTTTTGGGATGGTCCACTGCTTTATATTCCACCAGCATTTGGATAAATGCCTTGAATCGTTTTCGCCAAGTTGTTTTAAACTTCATGCCCCTTTGGTATGCTGGTTCTGACTTCAGGCCCTTTTAGATATGCTGCTTCTGACACCATGTCACTCAATCGTCTCTATTACAAATAATGAGAAGGCCTGGGGTTTCATACAGATGCTTTAATATATACAAACACATCAGAATGGATAGCAGCATCATTAAATACGAGCAAACTAGTTAACAAGCAGAGCTTAGATAAATAAATAAATACATGCTTACATCTCAACAGCTAACTACAAAATGGCAGTCAGGCTCGCACATGCTTAGTATTTATACTCTAGTCTAGTGCAAGCCATTGGGATAGCTGTTTTAAGGTATATACACACTCTCATTAATCTACAGAATGGTTTTGGAATTGTTGATACAAAGATGAACAAAGAATATTTGATACCTAGAGGCATCAGCAGGAAGTAACTTCAGGGGCACCTTGAGGCGTCACTTGGCTGTAATGAGTTACTGAACAGAGATGAAGTACCAGAAGAATTGGAAGTCTTTTGGATTTATCTGAAGAGAGACAGGAGATTACTTACAGATGCATTTGGGGACTGCAAGGCAGCTTGACCTGAGCTGCATCAAGAATTGTAAGGATTGTGTTCCACTGAGAAACCTTAAAAATGGCCTGGAAAACACAAAGCTAAATTGTATGCTGTCCATAAATAGGTTAATCAAAGGTGTCGTTAGCATTTTAAATTTGTTTTAGAAAGTGAACTGTAATTTTGCATTTGTAAGTAAGGTGCTTTTAAATTGAAAAAAGTATATAAAGTGTGTCATACTTGATTTATCTACAGAAGAAAGACTTGAATTCTAAAATATTTTCAATGTAAAGAACAAAAGCAGAAAGTAAAAGAAGCCATCTAAAAGTATTTATTTATTTGCTCTTTATTTACTGGGAAAGTCTCCTGAGAAGATTCCTTTTACAGTAAGCCTCAAGGGAAGAACGCTCCATTATATACAAAAGTATACAAACATATCTAACAAATCTGACATGCATTTGTCAAAACAGGCACAAATGAAATAAAATGCAAAGCACAAAATGCAGGAAAGTGCAAGAAGCTTACTTTGAGCAGCGTTAACTGAAAGCCCGACCTATCATAAGGAGTCCAGTGCAGCTTGTCATTTGAGTAGACAGGACTCTTGGAATTCTGAAAAAAATCGCTACGCCATCGATGTAAATAGCTGCATACCAGGTGTGAGGTTTCAAAACTTTAACCATAAGCAATTGAAAAGTGTTAATAGACCTATGAAGTCTAAAGGGTAAGACAGTATAATTAAAAAGATCTTCATTGCTGGAGAATGTTGTCTTTTCTTTTGCTTCAGCGGTGAGAGGAATCTGCTCATACCCCTTCTGCTGTTACTTTTTGTTTGCTTGTTTTAAATCTACTGAAAGGCTGTGGTGGTAGCAGTTGTGCTGCTGATGGACTGAGTACCCAACTCCCTCCCTGTTGCACTTAATTGCAGTGGGGGGTGTTTTGCTTTTGTATTTTTTTAACTTGAAGGAAGGAAATTGCTATTAGTGCTGATGAAGGGGGTGTATTGTTGGTGAGCTTACTTATTCACCACCACAGCAAGCAGATGCAGCTTCTTAGGACTGAGAGATGGGTGAATAAGTAAAACTTCAGGTTTAATGCTTATTGGCTGTTCAATGTTATTAGTATTATTACAGAATTTATTTGATTTATTATTTCACTAGTCATTTATATTGGAAGCTTTCTTGTTATGGATGAAATGGATAAGTTCTGCCTTCATGATTTATTTTTTTAAACAAGAAATAACTTTATTGAATTATCACTTATAACATTGACAATCATACATTTATATAGATGAAAACAAACCATATTAACATAGTTTCAGTTACAGACATTATACATCACATATAATCTTCTACAGTCACTCTCCATCTAACATTACATAGCTCATTCAATTTCTACGTCCCCTTAAACTTCATTCCTTCTCCAAAACATTATTCTGCATGCATTGTTCCCACAATTCCCATTTTTTCTATGTAATTTGCCCCTACCCTTTTTAAAAATCCAATTTCCAGTTCTTTTATTTCTATACTATATTCATTACTTTTATTATGATTGGTTTAGACTTTGATGTCCATTTTCTAGTAACTGCTTTTTTTGACAGCTGGCAGAATTAAACTCAGCAAGGCCTTATTATGTCTAGGCTGTTCTGATTCTATATCACAGTTGAAATCATGATTTTCTTAGTTACGCCAATTTGGTCACCCGTATTTATGACAGAGTAGGGAATTTTTAAAGTCTGCCAACTCATTATACTCCCAAAAAACATGCTCCCAATTACATTTTTTCTCTCTATCACACCTCCAACATTTTCAATCTACCTGAAGATAAATTATTTGGAGTCTGCTTGGGATATAAAAATACCTATGCAAATACTTCCAATCAAAGATCCTAAACCTTCTAGACTCTGTTGCATATTTGGGAGCCATACATATATCCTCCCAATGTTTCTTTGCAAATTAATAGTTATGCAATATTGTAAATGCTGTACTAATGACTGCTTTTTTAACAGCAGCTTCTGCTCTGAATTCTGCTAAAAATTTTACCAGGGCTGGTCTTTTGCTTAGGATCCCACTATTCCTTTCTCTTTGCCTATATTCTGATATCAATCCTTGATAAGGAAGGTGATCTGTAGCCTTCAGTTCAACTGTATTCTTGACCTCTCCCCATTCTGTTTGAACAGTGGCCTTCTAAAACTTTGTCTTGTATGTAAAATGTATAGTAAAAACCTAGAACGCAGGAACATGGATAGAATAACATGCTAGGATAAACATTGTGTAGCAGCCAGTGGGAATAGTACTAAAACTGAGAACCTCATGGAAGCCATATATTTCCTGTTATAGAAATTATTAACAACCATGAAACACAGACTGGTCTTAATATTATTCACTGTGTGGTTATTATTCAGAGTATGAAGAACTCTGGACAGTGCAGTGGTAGCATTGCCACCTCACAGCAAGAGGTTCTCCAGTTTAATTCTTGGCTGGAGTGCCTTCTATGTGGAGTCTGCATGTCCTCCCTGCATTTGTGTGGGTTTTCTCCAGGTGCTCCAGTTTCCTCCCACGTTACAAAGACATGTGCCTGGAGTGTTTCTCCCTGGGCCTCTGCTGAAAATTGGCTTTGCTCCCAGTTGGACTTTCCTGGTTAACAAATGTTAAATACAATAACATAAATAAAAAAGAATGTATTCATTCTGATCTGATGAAAGTTACAAAAACTAAAGATACTTTGTTTTAAACTTTTTCTTATACATTTCAGGTGTTAGCTTAAAACATTCTAATAAATGTCTTTTTACAGCAGTATAATCAAAACTGTCAGTGTCATGCATTTTTTCTAAAGAAGTTACAGCTTTACCATGGAGTAAGTGAGTCAGGAACCGTACCCAGAGCCTTTGGTCACCTTCATACTGTTTGCATACCTGCTCAAACATATGAATGAAGCTATCAAAATTATCCCCCTCTTTAAACTGTGGAAGAAATTTACTGACCTTTTGTGGTTCTGGGGTCCGGTTACTCCCTTCCCCATTACCTTTATGACTCTGGTGAAGAGTCAGCATTTCCCTCTAATTCCTCCTCTGCCATTCATTTTCTTCAGCTTGTAGACTCCTCATTTTCTCGGTTGATTCTAGTTCCATATGCCTGGCCTCCAACTCAAGTCTCTTTAGCTCCAGCTGGATTTTTAAGTCCACTGCAGAAAGGTTGAGCTGTCCATTCCCCGAGGATATTGTATCTCCACTGTTAGTCTAATTGTCGTCCAGGCTGCTGTTCTCTGATGCAGCTGTAACCAAGGCTGCAATCAGGTCTGCTTTAGTCAGGTTTCCATGCACCAGTCCCCTAGCCTGGCACATCTCTGCCAGCTGGCTCCTTGTCAGCTTTCCATACTCTTCTGCTGACATGCTGCCTGCTCACCCTGACTAACACTAAGCTAACAAAAGAAGTAAAACAATTGTGAACTCTGAGTATACACTGCGTGGCTGTTTTAGAGTACAAAACACTTTTAGAGATCACTGTACATAAGCTACAGGAATTCACTCTACCCCACACCACTACAAGCCAATTAGTATGTGAAGTAGATCCCAACACTGCCAAACACTTGTGATGACCCTGCCCTGGCCCAGCAATCAAGGAGCCTCAATCCTCACCACTAACACCAGGGAGGTCGTCTCATAGAAGAGGAAAGGATAACTAATACACACAGTAAAGTACAATTTCCCTTAAGTGCACACAGAGATCACAGTCAGTCTGGGGCTGGTTGCTCCATTGCTCTCCAGGTCCCCAATAAGACTCCCCACTGGCAAAGCTATAGGGTCCAGATCTCGGCCTAGCTGGCAAGCTAACCTCCAGTACCCTCTCTGTCCAACCAGTGCTTCGTGTCCCTGCTCAGGTAGCTGACACACCACGCACACACTTTGAGAAGAGGTTATACAATCACACAGACCCTCCTGGGACAAAGGCAGGCACAGGTTCTCCAGCTGTGCCCCTTTACGCAGGCTATAAAGTAGTAATTACTGCCACCACCAGCTAATAAATATCAGCTACTCAAAGGCCCTTAAAAGGGTGTCCAGTTATTACTGTGCAATATTATTATCCAATGGTAGTATGACTAACAGTCAAGGCTTACTTTAGAGTGGCCTATTACAATAACCTCTATAAATATACAATGTACTCTAGGACTTAGCTCTACACAAAGCAGTCACGGGTAGAAGGTTTTAAAAATATTTAATAATAAATAATTAAAAAACAAGACAAAACTACTACACCACAGAGATATCTAAGAGTTCAGAGATCACACAGAAACTTAAAATAATACAATAGGACAGGTCTGATTTCAAGGAAAAATACCTAATTAATCTTTACTAGCTTTAACTATTCCTACAAGAAATCACAGTACTGAAACTTACATGTGAGCATAAGGCAGAGTGCTGGTAAGTTGGATATCCAAGATTAAAATGCTATTAGTCTCTTGTGAGAAATAGTATTTAAACATTACTAACAAACATGTCTCTAAGGCCCTCCCCACATTACATCATTTTTGACACTTAGGTTTTCCCAGTATTCATACTGCATCATCTTAACACCTGGTCTGAGTTCTCAGGCCACAAACTGAATTATTTAGCAATCTAACACCTACTCAGAAACTTACAATAGAAGGTATTTCACATATACGTTCTAGCAGAAACTAGAGCAATAAAGCACCTTCCACATCTAAATTCTGGTCGTAAACGTTAGCCTTAAAACAATGAGCATGAAACCTTCATCCAGACACACTGGAACCGACTTGTAAAACATTAAAAAGATTCATAAGATCTTTTCAACTTTACAAGACAGATTTGAAATACTTGGCTTGGTTTTCCTTACAGCAGATGGCAATGTTGCAACAATCTTGAAGTTCACATTTTACAGTGTTTTCTTACATTTAAAACACAAGCCTGTATTTTACATTTATTTACAAATGCCAGAATTATATATCAAATTCTATTTGACTAGGCTGGCAGCCTTCGACCATCTCTCCTCAATTGTCACAGTTTCCCTCACCAAATTAACTGGAAAGGGTGGGCTAACATGAAGAATTATGTTGGCATAAGCAGGACAACAATACAGTGGCAACACTCGACGCCATTGGAGGAAATGTGACAAAACCCTCTAATGGGACTATATATATATATATATGTGTGTGTGTGTGTGTGTGTGTGTGTGTGTGTGTGTGTGTGTGTGTGTGGTGTGTATGTATAGTATGGATTTATAATAAAAGGATACATACAAGGCCTAAACAACATGTCTTACATGGACTGTCTAAAAGCTCTATCACTATATTTGGTATCCTACAGCTTGCTAAGAGGTGTCCTGTGTCTGGCTTACAAGGCATCCTTCGACTCATTACTGATGGATTTACTGCACATCAGAAAGTCAAATGGCATCAGACTCTGTCTAAGATCTAGACTTCTTCTCCAACATATACAGAATGGCTTGGAGGGACAGGTATATTTAGCAGAGGATCGTGCTTCTATGGAACAGACTCACCATCCCGATCCACTTTCAAGCACGAATTAGATCTATGGAGGGAAACAGAAAATGTATCCAGGACTGCCTCCTTTACTACTAATGAACAGATGTAGCACCTAAATGCTTTATTCTATGCATGGGTCCCCTCAAATTATCTATGGTATGATCCAAGTTATTCTTGTTAAGGATAATATATAATTATTGACCATGGGATGGAAAAGAACAATCTCTAACCAGATGGGATAGGTTATTTTGAGCATAAAAAGGGAAATTGGCTAGGCTGAAAATGGCCCAAAAGGGTAGCTAGCCTGGTACTTGCCTATGAACTAGTAACTGTATATAACTTAGATGAGGTGAGAAAATGCATTGCTCTAAAAATACAAATGCATTTACTGTTATAAGTGAGAATAAAAATGCAAACACCTTTAGCAAGCCAATATCTTAAAGTTCAAGTCCCTTAAGCAAGTCAATAGCTTTAATAAATACTCCAAACAGAAAAACAGCAAAACAGAAGCACATTATCAAACACGTTTACATATAACTCAACAGCTTGGAAACTTGTGGATGCATAGCACAGAAAAGAATGGAAAAGAGGGAGGGTTCAAAACCAGCTGAGGCTGGAAACATTTCAAACATCTTTACTTAGAACAGAATGCACCATGGGCAGCTTAACCACAGACTCATCTACTACAACCTCTTTTCTCTTTGTATGTTAATAGCTCTCAGTATAAACTATGATTTTAATGCTCAGAGTATTGTTCAACTGAATAAATTGTGAAAATAGTTTACTTCATTTTTTATATCACAGTATTTACTATTTTGAGGTTTCACTGCCATTTTATAATTACCATTCTGATTAGACTACTAGACTTTTCAGTGAAACTAGAGTACATTCTTGCTCTTTCTGAGGTATGGTTTTACCTTTATTTATCAGTCATAAATGGATCCCAAAGTAGATTACTGAGTGTATTACTAGGCCAGCCAAATCTCACGATACTGAAGTCTGTCTATAGCCTCAACTGGTGCTAGCAAAGGTTTCTCACTTTCTTCATTCGTAACAGGTGGATGTTTCTCAACTACAGCTTCCATAGCTATATCAGGTGTCTCGGCTAACAAACAGGTGGAACCATGCCATTCATTTTCAAGTTTACAGAGTAGTACAGTCTTTGTGTATATCATTCATATTACTGTTCTGTCATTCTTCAAGGTGCCTTCCTCAGCAACATGCACACAAGTGGCACACTGTATCTTTTCAAGTTTCTCAGCTATTCCACTCACAGTAAGCAGAAAATTAAAATTTAAATCCAAAGTTTGTAGATTACTGTCAAATTCCTGATGTTTACGGTTGGAGCATTTTCTGTTATGATTCCTACTTCTGTACTTTCAAACACATATAAATGATTTAAAGCAACTACATTTGTAGACATTTGTATATGTCTACAAGTAGGTATGTTGTTTGATACCACGTAACATATGAATGTTTGCCAAAATGTTTATCATGAATGCAAACACTGTGAATGAGCATCTAGTCTCTGCCCAATGTTTATTGTAACTACCTTCTAGATATGATGTCTACTAAATAACATGCAACATACCGTAACTAGTCATTGACATGTTTAAAGCTGTACATTCCATATACTACATGTAGATATAAGTGAAATCTTAGGCCATTAAATGTGAGAAAGATGTACAGCTGTCGCAATGTATTAACAAAATTGTCTGTGTATATTATGAATACACACAGGTTGGCAATTCATATTTGTCATCAGCAAGTTATTTAATATTATAGTTGTTACTTAAAATATACACAAATTCTTACAAAAACAGTAAGAAGCTGAGATCCCTCATAAAATCCTCAAAAGCTAGTTACGAAAATAAAATTGCCAAAGATTCCAAAGACAACCACAAGGCATTCTATAGTTATGTCAAGAATCTAAATGGCAATGCTCAGATCTGCTCTGTGCTACAACAGAGTGCATTAAATATACTGATCCCAAGGATATTGCCAATATCCTGGGAGATTGATTTAGTGCCAACTTCACCCCCCTCTCACCCCCTAAAGGGCCCATCTCAATACCAAAAGATTGCCAAATTCCGATAATCACAGCCACACAGGCAGAAACAGCACTCTCCAAAGCTAAGAATACAGCATTCTTAGGACCAGATGACATCCCAGGCTGTGTACTACATGTACTACAAAATTAACTGGCACCCCACCTAAGTATCATGTTTAATCATAGCCTCACCTCAGGCTTTGTGCCCACTGAGTGGTGCACAGCTACAGTTATCCCGCTCCACAAGGGAGGATCCACCTTGCATCCCAGGAACTACAGGCCTAAAGCAGATGCCATATGCTGACCATCTAAAAAAACTCCAGCTATACTCTGTGGCATACCGTCTACTCAGAGGCGATCTCTGCTTAACATACAAGGACATGTCAAACCCTGAGCTGTTGGACATGCTCCACTTAAAGAAATCCCAATCCCTCAGAACCACACGCTTCAGGGATCTAAACCTTATCATCACAATGAACAAAACATGCTGGAGGGATAGGTTCCTGACCCAGAGACTCCCCATACTCTGGAATAGACTGCCCATACATGTCAAGCAGAGCGCCTCATTGGCCCTCTTCAAAAGGAACCTTGATGATTGGATGGGAGATAGGAAATTCACCCCGGGAATCATGTCAGTCGCCCTGCTAGACAGGGGCCCAGAGAAGTAAATATTGTGGGAAAAAAATTCCAGGGAATTTTTATGGCTAGGCTTGCATAGGGCTTAGGGCCGATAGCCTAGTACCAACCTATGAACCTATGAATCTATGATATGTAATACATATTAGGTATCACACACCATGTTTTTTTGCTTGTCTCCACAACTTCAATGAGGTCTGTCACATTTATACATATATGTCTAACCATCTTCTTTAGTCTGCCATAATCATGTATTTAAAGGCAGATTTGAGCCACTTTAGGACAAGTTTCTTCCATCACCCCCCCCCCACACACACACACACACACACACACACACACACTACTTCCTGCCTCAGGAAAGTAATTTCCTCTTGTTATGGCCATACTGTGAACTCTGCCTCCTCTTCTGCTCACCAGTCCCATCAGATAGTCTCTAACACCTCCTTCCATTCTGGGACAATGCATTTTTTGTAATGATTTCATGTACCCTCCACACATTGATATGAAAAGAAAAATATAAACACTTACTTGCCTTTGTGGTTACATGGCATACTAGTAAAAATGGTAGCTTTTAAAAATGGTGATATTACTCATCTAAAAGCAATAATATTCATAATGCAAAAGACTGAAATTAATTTTCAAAACCTGCTACAGCTTTTATACATTTTTTTATCAATAACATACACAAACTTTGTGATAAATATAACCGTTACTCCAACACATTTGTGTGGGCATGACACAGACAGATACACTAATGTGATATGTGTCATTTACCAATGAAAATTTAAGCTGACAGGTATCCATTTAGTAAGCATACATGAACTGTCAGATGTAATCACACACTTGCTAGTGATATATCACACACATCTGTCTGCTAATGTGTCAGGTAACATACACTTTACCTGCTGAAAGAACAGTTGCACCCAGAAGTCACTTGCATCCTCAGGTATATTTCTCCTATTGTTCTGGATACATATCCATGAAGTCCACATGCGCCATTAGCCATAGTTATGTGTGCCTTTTTGTTTTATATGTAGAGATACATAGCCAGCACTATGGTTATAGCACCCATTAACATCCATGTCGAAACTGTTCAATGACATCTCTAAAAGCATGAAACAAAAATTACTCATTTACGCAACATATTTCACAATAAGTTATCCCACAATGACCATGTACTAGAATCCAGTGCTTTACTGCTTTGGTCACATAAGGCCCATCCAGTATATTAGCAATGGAAATCTGCACATTCAGCACAGAAACATTGTAAACATTGGTTATTACAAAACCAGTACAAACAAGTATGACATAAAATGTAGTGCCATATAACTGACTATTTCAGTATAGAAATACACACAGTTGTATCAAGTTCAGCTGCTAAATAAATACTTATGAGCAACATGCATACAGTATGAGCAGTGGGCATTAATGTATTCTTATACTGCAAGATATGCACAAACACAACCGAATATATTATCATGCAGTCTTGTCAAATATTTGTAGTACACAGTTTCATCATACCAAATGCCAAAAAATAGTCTTATGAAATTTGACAGCTTTTCATCATGTACCTGATGAACACCTTGCAGGTACCAGGGAACACGATTGTACATCTGTGAAGATTGGGTGAAGATAGATGAAGGCAGTCATCCTAGCCAGATGGAATTTTGGAGATAATTCTGTCATCTGGACATATTAATGTAAACCACAGGCTTGTTGTCTTAAATGGTAAAAATAGTGTTACATGTGGAACTGGAAAAAATGTAACAACAGTGTACTCTGCTGACCAAGTAAAGCATGTTGTGACCCTTTGATGTAAACATGGCTCTGGACAGTCTAGATGAAGAAATACTTGCTATTGTTTTAAGGCCAGAGTTAATGGCCAGAATTTGCATGCATAAATGTCCTTAATGGCTTTGCTTCCTGACCTGGTGTGAGCTTACTAAAGAATGTAGCTCGTTAGCTTGGGAACCCCATGGAAGTGTGAAGAATAATGTAATGTGAACCAGGAATGTGGTTTTAAAAACAGAGAGAATCAGAGAGTATTAAGCATTTTTGTCTTGACCATCCAACTCATCAGCACTGTTTTGCTCTATATGTAAGTTTATCTTAGAGTTGTGTTTTCTCTTAGAGATAGCTAAAAACTAAAAAGATTAGACTAAGTGTTTTTCTGTGATTTCAGAACTGTACTACTGAATTATTTTAAGTATTTCTCTGTGATCTCTGAACTCTTGACTAGCTCTGTGTAGTGAAAGTATTGTCTTGTGTTTTGACTATTTGTTATTAAATATTTTTAAACCCTGCCAACTATGGCTGTTTTTGTAGAGATAATTTAAGCTCTTTAGAGTACTTGCATGCCTTTGGTAAAATACCAATTGGATAATGATACTGCACAGTAATAATTGGACACCCCCTTTTAGGGCCTTTGAGTAGCTGATAAATATTAGTGGGTGGTGGCAACTGGTACTACTGTATAGTCTGGGAAAAGGGACACAGCTGGAGAACCTGTGTCAGCCTTCCCCATGAGTGTCTGTGTGGTTGTATAAACTCTTCTCAAAGTGTGTGTGTGTGTGTGTGTGTGTGTGTGTGTGTGTGTGTGTGTGTGTGTGTGTGTGTGTGTGTGTGTGTGTGTGTGCCAGCTACTTAGGCTGGGACATGAAGCACTGGTTGGACAGAGAGTGTGCTGGAGGTTTTAGCTTGCCCACTAGGCTGAGATCTGGACCCTATAGCTGTGCCAGTGGGGAGTCTTATTGGGGACCTGGAGAGCAAGGGAGCAACCAGCCCTGGACTGACTGTGACCTCTGTGTGCTCTTAAGGGAAATTGCACTTTACTGTGTGTATTTGTTATCCTTTCCTCCTATACGAGACGCCCCTCACTAGTGTTAGTGGTGAGGATTGAGGCTCCTTGATTGCTGGGCCAGGGCACGACCATCACAACATCTACAGTCTATACACCTGATACACCCCTGGAAAGTATTGTGAATTACACTGCCAAACTGTGTGCACATGATATGCTAAGGTGATCATGTACCTGAGAGACTCCCTGGAAGATACATATGAATAGAATTACAAAATTGTGTGCACGTGTAAAGTTAAGACCTTCTGTTATGCATCAGCTGCAGTCCTGTAAGATACCCATTAATAGAAGTGCCAAATGTTTGCACTGGAGAAGGACATATCACACTGCAGCCAATGTGCTTTCTGGAAGATGCTCATTAAAATAATCCACTGTGCACACAGACCCCCTCCCCAGAAGATACCTGTTAATGAGATTACAATACTGCATGCACACATAGCCATCATACATACAAAGCTCACCTATAAAATGCCCATTAATGGTACTGCAAAATGTGTGCACATGCAGTTCCATGACAAACTATCATTCATCTGCTAGACCTCTGACAGAAATCAATTAATAGAAATGCACACGTGCATGCTCATGTGGTGTGATGGCATCCTGACATGCATACAATGGACTCTCAAGAAGCTACACATGAAAATGACTGTCTGCTGTGTGCACATACAGTTCATATTTTATCAAGCACCTGATTTATCCCAGGTAGGCCCACATGCCAAACATATTCCTTGAAAGATACCTATGAATGGGACTGTCAAACTACAAGAATGTACAGTGCTGTGACATTCCATCATGCCCCTGATATACCCTTGTAATGTACCAGCTAGTAGGAGTGCAAAACTATATGCACCTGTAGCTATGACATTCTGTTTTGCACCTGACACAAACCCATTAACATAACTGCCAAAATGTTTGCACATATGGCTGTATGACATCCAATCATGTATCTAATGCATACTCCCTTGCAGAAACTTCTGTACATAGCACAATTTAAACTACCTGTAGTACAACAATAAAAGCAGGAAAACAAGCAAGCAACATTCACATGGCGCAGTTAGTGAAATGCAGTCACAAAAATGCAAACTTAAATCATGCTGTAATTGCAGCATTGATGACATACAGCAGAAATGTCCTGGATACAACCAAGTTTGATTAGTGGCTTGGATGCTTGCTGGTGCTGGCAGCAAATGATGGGCTTGTACATCCTGGGAGGGGGAGTGGAGCACAGTAGGAGGCATGTAGCCATAATATCTTTTGGGAGGGGTGGCATTACAGTGGTTGTGTTGGGCATGGGTTTTCATCTTACCAAGCCACGGCCTGGTGGCAGCCCTAACTGGCAGTGCATGTGAATATGCACTTTCAGGAGGAAGGCATTCTGAGTTCCTAGGGTCATGCATGTAGCCCATTCCCCCCACTCAGGGGTGGGATTAGGGAAGTAACACAAATGTTCTCATTCTGGGATGCCAGCAAGAGCACAGACTCCTTGATGTCTGCCTGAATGACAGCCCATCCCCCCCAATGACTCTTGCAGTAAGGATCTGAGGACTCACCATCTCTATGGAATGAATGGGCTTAAGTCTGAAAGGTGGAGGCTTGATGGTCATCAGGCAGAGGGGGGAAGTTAGAAAAACTATTATTCAAATGTACCCACCTTGGGTACATTCCAGCCAGAGCAGATGAGATTTAAATAAACTTCTATTCCTCACTCATTCTTTCCACCTGTAATGTGAATAAAATGATTAGGAATATTTTACACACCAAACAAGAAAAGAATGCTGCACAGTTGGAAAACTACCATGTGTATCTGTACCAAAGTCCCTCAGTGGATCCTCCTCCTCTATCTCATTCAGTCTTTGGGGTCATTCTAGATCCCTGCATGAGACGTTGGAGCAATTACATCTGCACTGCTCCCCATTTCTTGGTATCCTGTTGCCAGCAACAGTCAAGGCATGATTCTGTCATATATTTGTGTTTCATCTTGCTCTGTCCTGGGTTTTATTGTTTATTTTCTAAACATATGTATCTCACTGTATTAGGGCTTTTTCTCAATATTCAAAAAATGCATAAATTAATAAGCTGTCAGCTACAAAATGGTGATAGAAACAAGTGCACATGTTTGATTTTGAATGGTTAGCACTTCATTATTTATCCCAGCTGTTAATTGTAGTACTGTACCTGGAAAGGGCACACACAGATAAAACATGAAGTGGCACTGCATAGTCATGCGGTTAATATGACGTCATTTGACATGTATGTTACTCACATATCACAGTTATATTGTACTGCACAAGAGGCAGGAATGTTTAACTAGTAGCATTCTACTGCACATGCAGAATGTTGACCTAGTAACCTGGGTGACGGACTCATGATTTAAGGTGTGGTTACTGTTATTGCTGTAAAGCATTGCTACTCCACATACTGCACTAGAAGAAGTCATTGGGCAAATGTACTAATGTGTAGAATAGACATCAGCCCACCCCAACCACCAGAAAAGCCCTTGCCTCCTCTTACCTCCTCCCCTCCCTGCTATATGGTGCCCTTCTGTACAACAATATTCAGCCTGGATTACAGTCCAAATTAGAAGCCTGCTATAATAAAATAAACAAATTCACCACACGCTCCAAAACCTCATCTCATCATTGCCTCTCATTTTCAAATTCATAAAGCTAACTACTGCCCGCAAACTATTTTTAAGCCTTCTAGTTGCCCTTCCCTCTCCATCTCCTTAACCCCTTATATCCCAAATCGCCTACTAAAATCAAAAAGCCAAAACCTCCTTCAAGTACATAAACCATTATGACCTCCTAGCCAATTCCTTCTTTCATACTCCCTATCCAAACTTTGGAACTCACTTCCATCCCATCGTCGAACTGTCTCACATCTCCCTAACTTTAAATCCTTCTTACACTCCTACCTGTCCTCTAAATGGATGTGTCCCTGCTCCTTCCCTACTTGAACCCCAGACTCTTCCACAACTCTCCATACTATTCCTTACATCTTCCATCTGAGTTCTACTACCACTGCCTGACTGTTCTCTACCCCACTTATTGTACTATATTTATCTCTTTCTGAACTCCAACCTTTGACACATATCATCCACAACTGCACACTTCTACTAAAATTTTTCCCACCTTCAGAATGGTCCATTGTCTAATGAATATTTTACCCATTTCTGCAACATTTGATGTAAATACTACCATTTGTACTTTGCCTCTAATTAACTTCACCTTTGTCTTATTATCTCAGTTTAATATGTATGAGCTATCTTTTATAGTCTGTACTGTAATTTCTATATTGTAATTTGCTTGTTTTATACTGTACTGTTTTACATTGTAATTTGCTTAATTATGGAGCTTTTCTACATGGGCCTCCACTGAAAATCAGTTATTCTGGCCCAGTGGACTTCCCTGGTTATCAAACTGAAATAAATAACTAAATAAACAAATAATTGAAAAACAATACAGGAAAGGCTAAACGAACAAAAATCCAGTACCACGAAGCCAAAGAGGACTTTAAATTAACGCTCTTTATCTGAAGAACAACGTTTTCGCCACCGCTATGCGGAAGCTTCCTCAGAAAAGTAAACAATGCAATTTGAAAACCCCGCGTTTTAAATCAGTAGCCCCTGATGTCACTTCCTTGTACGCTTTGTAAGCACAGTAAACAAGCAGAAATAAAAAGGAAATAAAAGGTGTCGCTAACATGGATACTTTCAATATTTGTTACATATATATGATCTTATCTAAAAAAATGCTATAGCTATTAAAAGGTACATATCATTCCCATAACCACATGAGAATGTGAACTAAAATCACTATACACACTCCCCATTAAACTATAATGGTCCATCCATATATTAACCATTACATAAAAAGAAGAGCCATTATTAAAAATAGATCCATATCATCTCATGTAGCTTTTATATCTTAAAATAGAAGAAATATTACAACATTCGTTTAAGCCGGGGTAGGTGAAGGCATCCAAACCAATCTGCCACTCTAATTAGTTTAATGGGGAGTGTGTATAGTGATTTTAGTTCACATTCTCATGTGGTTATGGGAATGATATGTACCTTTTAATAGCTATAGCATTTTTTTAGATAAGATCATATATATGTAACAAATATTGAAAGTATCCATGTTAGCGACACCTTTTATTTCCTTTTTATTTCTGCTTGTTTACTGTGCTTACAAAGCGTACAAGGAAGTGACATCAGGGGCTACTGATTTAAAACGCGGGGTTTTCAAATTGCATTGTTTACTTTTCTGAGGAAGCTTCCGCATAGCGGTGGCGAAAACGTTGTTCTTCAAATAAAGAGCGTTAATTTAAAGTCCTCTTTGGCTTCGAAATAAACAAATAAGGTATAGTACAAGTGATGTGCACATCTTCACTAGAGGAACATATAAGTCATATGTGGTCACAAGGATCCACATAAGAAAGTATTTCACATATACAAGACTACATGATCATGTATACAGTTGTAACTGTGATGCATCATAAATGGATGAAGGTTTTGGCTTGTATATAATATTTCTGCCACCCCATCACTCTCATATGAATGTACAGTGTTCACAATTTGAACTTATTTCAGCACACGTCCAAGGCAGAATGTTTTGTCCTCACATACTATACAGATGTATAATAGTGATGGATCCCAGCAAAACAAGAAAACACATTACAGCGGATTACATAGGGATGAAGCTATGTAAGGTGTGAGATGCCCCTACAATTCAGCAATGTTCAGCACACTAGGTGGAATGGTAGACATGTGTTTTTTTTGTCTGCACACGTGTTTTGTACAGTCAGATTGTTTCTCATGATGACTGTGGCACTAAGGCCTCATGTTTTGAGGCCTATGAGCATATAGCTCATTACCCATTTAAATCTCTTTAGTACCAATATACTCCAGTGTAACTTTTTAACTCAACCCTTTTTGTGACAGATGAGTGTTTAGACTGAATTTCTGAACATTAAGATGCAGGAGAGTGAATTTCATTTTGTGAACCACATGTATGTATGATATACTGTGATATAACTGTGAAAGGCTTATGTTAGCATTGTAAGTCCTCTATATTTCAGAATTCCACAACACAAGAGTAATACCTGGCATAGAAAAAAAGAAAGCAAACGTCTTGATGAGAGGGGTCCTCCTCAGTGCCATGTGAGGAAACATGGTAATGAATATCAACATTATCAGTAGCCATGGACTCATAATCGCAGACAATAAACACAGCATCATGTTTACATATGATAAAGCCACAAAATCAGAGCAGGGACAGCATATTGTTGGAAAGTGGACATATATGTATATCATCATGCTTATGTTGACTGTGGATGAGCAAATGTTTGTGTTTGTGTTTCCGGAGATTTCTAGGTATGATAATAAGAACTGATTTGATACTGAATGTTCACCACATTCAGGTATGCTACTTTTACAACTTCTTATTTAAAAAGCATATAAAGTATGAGCAATGTTTTTAGGCTGTACCATTACTGTGATGGATTCAAAGTCACAGTGTGCAGGAAAGGAGACAAGGGTGGGGCCACCTAGGACAGCAGCTGTTGTTTCTTGGCACAATACTCACATATGGAGGTAGCACTGACCACTGAATCAATTATGTGTATTTTCCACATCTGTATTTGGTGAGGGGCTAACATATCTTTCATATTCACAGGTAAAGCTCATACTTATGGCAACTATGTGCCTACCTGTCCATGAATTACCTCATAGTTCGTGGGTAGTTTGACTAGTCTGACCGCATTAAAGTAAAGGGTGAAAAAATGTTGCTTCAGCACATTTGCAGGGTGTGCTTGCACTGCAGATATGGGTGATATCATGTGATCAGTTTATAAGAAAGCATGTCCTCAGCAATCAATAATATGCACATTGGCATGTTAAACAGGAATACAGGCAGAAGAGATGCACCAGAATGCAATGTTTGCCCAATTATGCAGACAGACTCGGTTGCTCAGCATACTGGCCATGAATTTACATGACATAAACACATCACTTGCAAATCCTGTATATCACTTTATTGCCAATGATTCTAGAGACCTGGAGTCTCTGCACATACCCCAACATGTGGCAACCACACAATGAATGACTCCCATTGACCCAAGGCAAGGTACACTACCGGTAAGAGCACTATCTCCAAGAATGTCAAGGAGGTCACTCAGACCTTTTGGCCAACATGACGTACAGGTAGAAGCATTGCTGCTTCTGGCAGAACATCCTTGTCTACATTCTCAAAGATGATCCTAGTACAGCTAGGTGTCACCCCACTGATTGGCATTGTTAAACCAATGAAGCAGACTACCATACCTAAGTCCATATCCCCTGTTGTGGCAAACTGTGCACAGGCACCCACAAAGAGCATGCTTTCATGTGGCACTGTGCAGCCATACACCATTATGATCACTAAGAACAAAATATAATACTGATGGCATGCCATTTGCACACATTTGGTAGATGGCAAAACCATGTGAATTGCAGTACCATCTGGTATTCCATCTCTGCCTATTTCAGTTATGTGCTATGGTAATGGCGAAGCCTCTATGGTCTGACCTTAGTACAGACAGTATGCTGCTATGCTTTTTCATGTTTACAGGTGTGACACCCATGCACTGACCCAGTCATCAAGGAGCCTTAACCCTCACCACTAGAACCAGTGAGGGGCATGCACATTGGGAGGATAACAAGTATACACACAGTAAAGTACAATTTCCCTTAAAAGCACACAGAGATCACAGTCAGTCTGGGGCTGGTTTCTCCCTTTCTCTCTGGATTCCCAATAAGACTCCCCACTGGCACAGCTATAGGGTCCAGATCTCAGCCTAGTGGTCAAGCTAAAACCTCCAGCACTCTCTCTGTCCAACCAATGCTTCGTGTCCCTGCCTAAGTAGCTGAAACACACACACACTTTGACATATGAGTAATATACAAGCACACAGACACTCCTGGGGAAGGCTGGAACAGGTTCTCTAGCTATTACCCCTTCTCTCCATACTTTAAGGTAGAAATCACTGCTACCAACCACTGTTATCAGCTACTCTAAGGCCCTTCCCAAAGGGTGACCAATTCCACTGTGTAATATTACTGTTATCCAAATATTGGAGGGGCTTGGACAGTATCACCAAATACATGCAAGTATTCTCTAAGAGCTTAAATGATCTGTATACAAAACAGCCACAGTTGAAAAGTTTAAAAATATTTAATAATAAATAATAAAAACACAAGACAAATCTCAGCAATTCAACACAGTGCTAATCAAGAGTTCAGAAATCACAGGAACTTTAAAACAATATTGTAGGATAGTCTGACATAAATATAGAAAACAGCTAGACTAATCTGGCTACATTCCTATATAACTGTAAGAGAAATCACGGTTTTAAATACTACTTATATACAGATCAAGCAATTGCTGGTGAGTTGTTGTCAGATCCAGGTCAAGATACAAAATGCTCAGTCTTTCTCTCTGAGAAAGTCTTAAATTGATACACAGTACTGCTGAGTCATTTCACATTACATCATTTTTATCACATCTTCTTTAATTCCCAGGCTAACGGAAACACAAAATTTACATTTCTTTGTAAGCTGCACCTGGCCAGGAAGCCACAGCAATAAAAGACACTTTTATATGTAAAATGTAGCAATTATCTCTATCTTCAAACAATAGAAAGAATTTGCTAGCCCATACATCCTGTCTCTGAGCTTAAGTTGAAATACAGTGGTCATTTTTTACTTAACAGCTTTCTTCTAGCAGGGTGCACTGTGGTTACATTTTTGAAGTTCAACATATAACATAGTTTTTTGCATTTAGTTTTCTTACATTTGTAAAAACAAGCCTGTGGATTATATTAATATTTACAATGACATAGGATTATCTACAAAATTCTATCTAGCTAGGCTGGCAGCCTTCACAACAGGATTGGATGCTGATACATTTGTGACAAATCTGATATAGTTTCCCACACACACACACACACACACACACACACACACACACACACACACACACACACACACACACACACACACAAGCAAAACATACATACAACAAAAACAAATACTACGGTTTGAATGCATCCTGCCTGCCTGTGCTAGTTATTGAGTTATATGAGCATGGATCATAACTGATGGATAACTTCCTACCATCTTTATTCAGCATTTCTCATCACTTCATGACTTAAAGTCAATTCCTCTTAATTCTAACCATCTTGAGGCCCAACCACATTTCTTTAGATTTTACTCTAAATCTGTTCTGCTACACTGGCTTGAAGACGCTACTGAAATCAGATGATGTAACATTCAGTGGGGTCTCTAATATACATAATCCATCATTTTATCTGCAGCAAATGTAACACTGGTCTACAGTCACTGAAACCTTCCATATTCACTGTGACTGTCATTACACTCTTCCAGGTTCCTAGCTCCAGTAAAGAACTTAAGGAGAGTCTCTGCATTTTGCATGCAATATACTGAAACTTTCAACCACCTTCTTGACCTGTCCATGTTAAGAGGTCATTTGGTCTCTTTGCCTTACCTCTCCTTTGTCTTTTTTAGGCAACATCGGTCTCCTAAAGCTCCCAACATTACAAAGCAGAATCTGGATAATATAAAGGTACTGCTGCTCAATGCTAGGAACCTAAACAAAAAACTTCTCTCACTACAAGTAATCACAGGGTGTAGCAATTTCTTTTTTTTTTTGAAATTCTCTTTATTAGAATTATATAATACAATTACAAGTAAATCAAAACTAATCGACTTCTAAGTACAAACTACACAATGAAAAATAACTATGTACAAATCTCATCTATATCTTAGTGAATTGAATTCAAAATTTTACAATATTGTCAAGTGAGAATATAATCGGATAACATTTTCCAAATATTCTTCTGTACTAGTTTTTGCTTCATGGAATACCAAAGATATTTATGCACACAAAGTTGCTTTCTAGCTACTTGTCTAAATCCTTCCCAGGACAGCTTAGTCCTGTCTTTCCAATTTAGTGTGATATAATATTTTATTAACATAAATGTTGTTATTAGAAGATGTATCTGTTTGTTACTCAGTCTTATTGGGTGAATGTGTAAGAGAGCAAATTTCCAAGATAAAGTTGTTTTTTCATATCCTATTTTTTCTAATTTGACCCTTAGGGCACACCAAAGCTTGTATGAGCATTTACAGCTCCAAAATATGTGAATGATATCTGCCTCTTGCGAAGGGCAGAATTGGCAGTGTGGTGGAATCTCCTTGTACATCTTATTTAAGATTGAGGGCGTAAAGTATGCATTATTTAATATCATAAGTTGTGTGTATCTAAATTTTTGGAGGGGGGATAAATTTGGAGAATTTCTGAATCGCCTGCGCTATTATGTTAGAAGTAATAGTAGGGTGCAGCAATTTCAATGAACAATGTTGCTTTTATATTCATTTCATGGACTATCTCACATCTATTTTTTGAACTGTTGGTAATGTGTAATCCCATGTGATATGAACTTCATCATTCTGTATAATGCTTTGTGGCTTATGTTTCCAATCTTTCTCAGCTACTTCAGTATTGTAATGTTTGCACAATCTTCAATACAACAATCTTGACGCATTGTTATACCTTTCAGTATACAGGTCCTCTACCATTAGTGTATCACACCAAAAAACAAGATGTGTGACTGTTTCCAGTTCTGTTTTACAGTACTTGCATTTGTCTTTTTCTTTCACATGATCAATGGGCTTTCTAAACCAATGTGTATGTAGTTCACCAGCCTGGGCCGCCAATATTAACACTTCATCTTTTAGTTTTAATTCACATCTCTGTAACCATTCTTGCATCAGATCCTGATTAACATGAAGTTGTTTCAGGAGTTTTCTGTACTTGGAACTATATTTATGTCTTTTCTGCATTTCTTGCCTTCTCATCTGACCCTTCTCCTTATATTCTTTCATTTTTCAGCACAATCAGTTGCTTCATAATTTTTGTATACTTCTGGTTTGATTTCCTGTCCACCTTGACAGCAATATGCTTCTGCTAAACTAAGCAGGGACGTCATCTTAGACCTGTTCGCTTCATGTTTTAAAACCTTTACTATGTTTGGATCTGATAAAGTCAGCAGATATGTATGCAGCCTTACGATTGCAGATCTATACATGTAATCAATTTCGAGAAGATCCATACCACCTTCAGAATGAGGGATATATATATTTGTATACACTGATTTTTATATATCATTTAATAAGTGCAAAGCATTTTTTCTTGTTTTTGTGTCCATCTGATCCAATTACTTTTGAGACCAGTCATTCACCCCAAAACTATAAGTTAGAACAGGAACAGAAATTTGTTTTATAGCTTGAACTTTGATCCCAGATGTCAGAGCCGTTTTATGTATTAATTTTAGTCTTCTAAAATACTCCTTGTTCACTTTTGCTCATGTTTTATTGTTGATCCTTCACCATTTCCCAAACATTTATACACTCTTTCCTGCTCAAGCTCCTTTATATCACATTCCTGTCCCAGACTGATATTTTCTTGGTTCTGCAGCTTTTTTGCTTTAAAAGTTGCTTTTGCACATTTATCAAGACCAAATGACATTCTTATATCATCTGAGAAAGTTTTGACCACTTGTAATTGTGCTTTTAGCTTCTCATCTGATGAACTATGCAGTTTGAGATTATCTATAAAAAGAAGATGAGAAGTCTTTACAGTTTGTTATTTTCTAGGATCCAAATTGTAACCATGACCTAATCTGTTAAGTAGAAAGCTTAATAGGTTAAGGGCAAGACAAAAGAGCAACAGTGACAAAGAGTCACCCTAGAATATCCCCCTTTGAATTTTTATCCCTGAGATAATAATTTCTCCTTTATCATGAGTTAGTTGCAAAGTGGTTTGTCACTATTTCATGGTCACCGTAATGTAATTGATCAATGTAGGGTGTAGCTTATACGTCTGTAAGCACTCATTTATCCATGACTGTAGGATACTGTCAAATGTTTTTTTGTAATCTATCAATGCCATACTTAAATACTTCCCCTTTTACAATTTTCCATTATGACTGTATTTAACAACACATGACCCTTTGTTCCATTTGACCTTTTTTGTTACTCTTTAGTTCTATTTCCATGAATGAGTTTTCTTCTAAATAACTATAAACTCTATCAACATCAATGCCAGCATGTAGTTTATACATCATTGGAAGGCAAGTTATTGCTATATAGTTTTTAGGATAGCTTGCAGGTTCACTCGTAAGGAGAAGTATCATTTTTTCTGCTGTTAAATAGGTTGGTGTCTGTTCGGGATCCACATGTAAGTCATTTTTACTCAGGGCTTAATTTTTGTATAATGATGTTAATACTTTTAGCCAGAAGTTAGGTACTGCATCTGGGCCTGGGATTTTCCATCTAGGAGCTTTTCTTAATTTTGTTTCAATTTCTCTGGCCATCACTTTAACCCATTTCAAATCCTGTACATCTGAACTTCTTACTGTTTCTTTTACTTCTTTTATCCATGCAACATCATTGTTATGCTCCACAGAGTCTTCATAGATAGGTCATGTTCCTATTGCTTTTGCTTTGTTTTCCGATTCTCTATAATTTTTTGGGGTCAATGAATTGCTTATTTTATACTTTTCTTTTATATTTATCTGCCTATCTTCTAAAGTTTTCTGCCTGTGTTGACATCTTTAGTTTATTATTTGCAGTAGTGTATGATAGATCTTGGTCTATTCTGATACTGTGCGTTGCTTTTATCATGTCTATCTTTCTAAGTACTTTTGTTGATCTGTTCTGTCTTCCCTACTCTTCTATCAGCGACACTTCTTGTCTTAACTGCTTTATAGGTTTCTCTATTTGATGTTCCATGATGACATTCGATTTCTTCCCTTCCTTTCTCTTATTGCTGTGTTTTTGTGGTAAGATTATGTGTTAATAATTTAGCTGCAGAGTAATATATCCTATTTATTTCCATTATTTCACATGAATTTCTTTTAATAGTCTTCATTACTGTGTCCATTTGTTTAATCAGACTTCTAACATTTTGGGTCTTATTGACTTTCTGTCTCTATTAGATCAAGCAGCTCTTCCCTTAGATCATGTTCTAAAGTGAGAGCACATTCTTTGTTCTCTGTTTCCTGTAAGCATTCTACAAAACGTTCCAGAACATCTTCCTGTGACATATTCTCTTTAGGTGCATCCTACATCATCTGTTGCTCTTTCATATGGGAACTCACAGGTCTATCACTCCACAACGTTGCGTCACAGTTGCCACTGTCTACTGCTCCTTCATTTGCTATGCAACTTCAAATTAACTTTTGTACTGGCTTTCTACTGAAGGTGCCAGAGTATCTTCATCTGACGAGTGATAAGATGATTCCTGTTCCACTTGTTTCTCCTTAATTTGAGGACTCATTGCTTCATCTTACTGTGACATTACCAGGGTTGGATTTTCTACACTAAATCCTACACTTTACAGGTAATCCATAAATTCAGTTTTTATTTCTCTAACTTCTCCATTACTAATCATGTTTTCTACCTTCTCTCTTTGTTTTCTTATTTTTTGTAGTGCAAACATTTCTGTGCCTTTGCCTATATTTCTTTTCAAGTATCTTTGGTGCTGCTTTTTTGCACTAATTAGTTGTGCTTTCTCCTTTGCATACAGATTACACCATATTAAGTCGCTTTTTCTTTCCCATGTCCACATTTCTTCTTCAGATTCCTCCTACTCCACCTGTTCCTCTCTGCTTTGGGGACTCATTGTTTCACCATGCTGTGACATAATCTGTGTTAGACTTTCTACACTAAATCCTTCACTTTGTAGGTATTCCATAACTTCATCTTCTATTCATTTAACTTCTACTTTACTAATCTTCTCTTCTATGTTACCCATTTGTGATCTTACTTTTTGTATTGTGAAATTTTCTATATCTGGGTGCCTTTGCATGAATTTCTCTTCAGATATCTTTGGGGCTGCTTTTTTGTATTGATTAGTTTGGCTTTCTCCTTTGCATGGATATTTCACCATATCAGATCTCTCTTTTTTTCCCATGTCTATGTTTCTTTTTTTTATACCTTTCAAAAAAATATCTAGGTATTGTTCTTTATATTTTCACACTTCCTCTGTCACGTCTTTTTCCAAACAGCCCAAAGTTTCTTGGTATGTATAATGTTCTTCATAGCTCTGTTGTGTTAATTAACACAAATTTGCATTTGAAGCTTTTGATAGTGTTTCTTGTGCAAGTTTTATTTCTTCCCTCTAATTTCTCTCTTAATCTTTCTGAATATCTCCTATCTGGAAATTCTGAGCTTCTTGCATAATATTGACAATACATAATTCTTCCTTATTCTCAATAGTCCACTCTGTCATCTTTATGACTGTTTTTGGCCTGTCAGTTTTTGTGTTTTTTGTGGACTACTACTTCCTTCTACAACAGAGGCGGCATCCTTCCCCTGAGCCTGGCCAACTCTATTGTAAAAATGTTTCCATGTCTTGAGGATTCTACAATGTCATCTTTTCCAGTCCTGGTACCAGTGTACATAAAAGGATTGGGCACTTTTAATCCTAGGACTTCTGTACCCAGCTGTCTTTTTTATTTTTTTACCTACTTCTCTCCATGATATAGGATATATAAATACAGTCGATATATCAGTGTCATCTTGGTGAGATTTTGTAAAAACAGGATCCACCTCATGAAGGTACTTGCTAGAACTTAAGGATGAATTAATTTCCAGCAATATTGCTGTCCTTTGCCTGCTTATTTTATCATCTCTCCATTTGGACCCTGTTTCACCAGTGCATCTTCTTGTATATTGTAAATGAAATGCTATAATTCTGCCTCTGTGAGATCTGCCTTTTGTGTTCCTTCTACCCCCCATCACCCCTACTTCCGTGAGCTACAGATGAAACTAACTTCCCCACACATAGCCTTTTTTCATCTTCTATGGCTTCCACCTTTTCTTATGTGACCTGGTATCCTGATATAGAATTCCCCATTAACTTTTTTCTCAGTAAGTACCCAGACTGGATGTTTTATTACTGCTTTCCAAAATCCTGTTTCCAGGTCTTCGCCTACCACTGTATATTTTCACAGATTCTCATGCTGTTAGTACACAATGCAGTACTAGCACACTCTGTAGTAAGTGTAATTTCTAACCCTGTTAGTGTACTTTGCAGTAAATGTCATAATTTTTCATTCTGCTAGCACGATGTGCTGTAAATGTCATTATTTCTCACCCTGTTAGTGCATTTTATAGTGAACCATTCCTCATCCTGTTAGTGCATTATGTAATGTAGTAAATAATTTATCACCCTATTAGTGCATTGTGCAGTGAATGCCATCATTTCTCACCCAGCAAGCACACTGTGCAGTAAATGTTATAATTTATCACCATGCTAGCACACTGTGCAGTGAATGCCATCATTCCTCACCCTTGCTAGGAACTGTGCAGTGACTATCATCAGTTTTTACCCTACTAATGCAGTGACTGTCGCCAATTTTTACCCTACTAGTGCACTGTGCAGTGAATGTCAGTATCTCTCACTCTGGTAGTACACTGTGCAGTGAATGTCATCAATTTCCTCATTAGTACTTTATGCAGTGAATGTCATCATTTCCCCATGTTAGCACTCTGTGCAGTGAATGCCATCAATTTGCAGAGAAATCACTTCTTCACCCAGCTGATATAACTTACATTTCTTGCCTGACACAATGATAATCACAATCTAGGCCACATTAATGCCACATGGCTCAGCTCCCTTATAGAAAGCACCTTTTACCATGATTTACAGCTTAAATTCAGGCATAGACATAGTAGCACATGTCTGATGTTACTATAATGATAACTAGACTCTCTTAATGCCAACAAAATGAAACCAGCAGCACCAAATGCTCAGTGGTGCCATAAGAAGGGTAGAGATACAGAAATTGTGCCTTAGTTGAAATAACTTGGCTTCTTTGTGGATTATTATATCATTCTTTTATGTTATATCAGCATAATTGCATGCATGATAAGAAAAACAGTTTGGCATGCTAAACTGTCTAAAGGGCAACCCCCAGATGAAACCAGAGTGCAAATAGCATCTCACATCTGTTTATAGTGTCATCATGATCAAATTACAATGGACAGAACAGTTGATAGTGAGCAAATCCTAAATCTGAACTGTGGCACATAATACTGGGGTAGATGGAGTTAATCATCACTGTCTGTGTAAACACCTTGGACTGATTCAACCTTACAAAAATGACTTGGGTACTTCTAAATCTGTAAGACACCAAAGCTTTGACATAAAAAAAATCATGCAGACATCTCTGAGGTAGCATTACAAACTGGGTAATTTTTCTATGACAGGCACCCCAGATCTAAAACAAATAGGGCAAAAGGCCATAGAGAGCCCCTCCAAACTAAATGTTTTGCCACTTAACTTTGCAATATTTGAGCTTTGTCTTACTTTCTAAATCATTATCAAATTATTTCTCAGAGTTGATTATGGATATGCAACTTGAAGAATATGGGTGCAGGAGATTTGAGCAAATGTCACCAAATTAAATACTGTCATTGAGTCTAAATCATACCTCTCAAACATACTGAATTCCTTGGTATATATTGGTTTTGAGGACAAAATAATGGGGTGCTACGAATTCCTGAGTGGCCTTTTTAATTCCCAATTTTTTTTTGCTTATATATATATATTTTTGTGTTACAACTTTAAATTTATGGCTGATGTCACCCGCATCACCAGCCTACAGGGGTGTGCGTGATGACATCAGCTTTGTAGCTTTGTTGGACTCAGTCAACTTTTGAACTGTTTTGGAGGGACTATAAGAGCAATGGAAGCTTTGCAAATTTTGAGTTTCAGTCCACCCTGCACCCACCCACAGAAATGGGCTCCCAGGTAAGAAAAAAAATAATTCTTCTAAGCAGACAATCGCTCATTAATTCTGTCCGCCTGCTCTGATATTTGTAGGCAGTAGGTCATGGTTCATTAATTCTGGCTTGTAGGCAGCAGCTCATCTCATGGTTCATTAATTCTGGCCACTTTGTATAATGTGTATTAATCTAAGCAGCTCGCATGCGGTGTGTCCCACTCTATAGTTGAATGTGTATTAATCTGAATTGTAGGCAGCTCGCAGATTTTAAGCTTAGCAGCTCGCATGTGGTGTGTCCACCTTGTGTAATGTGTATGAATCTAGGCAGCTTCTTAGCTTAGCAACTCAAGTGTGGTTAAGTTATATTTGATATAGAAGGTGCTTCTTAGCTTAGCATCTCATGTCTGGTTAAGTTATATTTGATACTGAAGGTGCAGCTCAGAGATTCTTAACTTTGATATTGAAGGTGCAGCTAGGAGATTCTTAGCTTTGCAACGTGTGTGTGTTATATTTGATACTGAAGGTGCAGCTCGTGTGTGTGTTATATTTGATATTGAAGGTGCAGCTTGTGTGTGTATGTGTGTGTGTGTGTGTGTGTGTGTGTGTGTGTGTGTGTGTGTGTGTGTGTGTGTGTGTATGTGTGTGTGTGTGTGTGTTATATTTGATATTGAAGGTGCAGCTTGTGTGTGTTATATTTGATACTGAAGGTGCAATTCATGTGTGTGTTATATTTGATATTGAAGTTGTACCTCGTGTGTGTGTGTGTGTGTGTGTGTGTGTGTGTGTGTGTGTGTGTGTGTGTGTGTGTGTGTGTGTGTAACATGCCCCAGTTAGATATAGCTTGTGGTTAGGGTTACTCAGACTCAAACCCTGTACCTTAGGTACAAAGAACAAGAGCCTAAATTCTTTACCCATGCCACCACTTATGATTCAAGGAGATAAGTCCATAGTTTTCAACTGTCCAGTTTTACAGAATGTCTGGAATGTTTGGCTTATACTTTTGGTCTGTTCCTCTTAAAATTTGTGGTTTTCTGACAAATCAGTGAGAACTGAATTCACTAAATAATGATAGCCATTAAAGTTTTGGTCTTCCTAACATTCAGGAAATGCATAACACAAAACATTTTATTCTAGCAACTTTTCTAAGATTATACAAGCAATGTTTAAAATGTGTCCCTGGTTTTGTGCCTTTGCATCCCCCCCCCCCACACACACACACACATGCATTTTGGCTTTTTCCAAATTTCTTGTGCTGCCTAGTTCTTCAGGGGGAGAGAACTTTAGTGCTGCTTATGCCAAATCTGTTTGTGTTGTAAGTTGCACAGCAGATTAGAATACTTTCTTTTGATGTGGAAGGCTGTAGGTTCTACCCCACAGTATGTAGATGGATTGCTGATACTATAGTGTGTTGTACTTTTAAAGGGGGTGGATGCTGCAATCCTGAAAATGTCCTCTTTGGTAGAGATACCTAGTAACTATGAACCTGTTCTCAGTTTGCCATCCATTCCCTATTGCAATATTACTAGCTTATCATTTTTTAAATGTAACATAGGCAATTTATTCCTCAAGGGCAACAGGCACTTTATTTGTAGATGAAACAATAAAATATAAAGTTGTTTGCTAGCAGCAACCTCTTAATTAGTTACAGATCTCTTTAATATGTAATTATTTAGATGACTTTTACTTCTGCAGATATTGTGTATATTTATTGATATGGATAGACTGTAGAAGTTTGAGTTGAATTTTATGGTGGCAATGTAATGTTCTGAATTGGGTAGTTTTGTCATTATTGTTTCATGCATTTTATTTCATTGCTTACTGGAATCTGCCACTGGCCAGATGTATTTTCTTTGAATGTAGGTTTCAATGCTGTTTCAATGAATGTGAGTTTCAAGGGCATAGCAGTTTTAATGCTAAGTCTATTTTCATTGATAGACTGTAATGCTTTGTTTAGCAGATGTCTATTTTATTTTTTATTTTATTTATTTTATTTTACATTTGTTGACCGGGCTAGTCCAACTGGATATATATCCGTTTACAGTAGAGGCCCGGGGAGAAAAGCTCCAGTACATGCGAAAAAAATATCACTGGTATATCACAAAAAGTTATTTTAAAACAATATAAAAGTTTAAAAGTTTAAAAAAGAGAAATTACAAAGTCAAATCTAAAAACATATAAGATAAGTTCAACAATTTGAAAAATAGGCTAGCTTTTAAGAAGTAACTCTCAACAATAGAAAGTGTAAGTTTGGAGCTCAGTAAGGGGGAAGGGTAGCAAAAATGAATGTGGGGAGACATACTTTCAGTCGGGATTAGTACAAGGACATAGCCATAGAGTTTTAAGATGTTCCTTGATATGTTTTTTGAAGAGTGAGGTAGAGTCTTGATTAGTCATATCTTGAGGTAGTTGATTCCAATGTTTACCTATGGAATTTGAAATTAACGCATCTCCAGCTTTATTGTAAGATTTAGTTGAGGATACTAGGAGTTTATTAGCAGAGCGAAGTGTGGCTAGATTTTTATAAGGAGAAATCAGTCTAGCCAGGCTAGGAGTATTGTCTGGGTAGTGAAGGGTCTTGTGAATGACTAGTAATTGTTGGTAGAGTATGTGGTTGTTAAGCTCTAGCCAGTTTAGTTGTTTGAGGTTGTGACAGTGGTGAGTTCTGAGGGGAGTAGCAGTAATGAATCTGGCTATACTATTATAACAGGTAGAGAGTTTGCTAATGTTATTTTTAGATAAGGAAGTATATATAGCTGAGGCATAGAAAAGGGTGGAAATCAGGTGGGTCTGTGCAATGTTTTTTCTGGCTGCTGGGGTAAGGAAGGGTTTAATTCTGTAAAGTGTCTCAATTTTTTTATTAACAGCTTTAATAGTAGTGTTAATATGGTCATCAAAGTTGAGATGGTTGTCAATGGTTACGCCTAATAGTCGTGTGGTTTTATCAGGGTTAATAGCTTTTAATGTTTGTGCTATGAAATGTAAAATAAAAGTTTTATATGAAATCCAAATAATCATTGTAGAAATATATGCACATCACATATAACTTCCCCTGCTATCACTAGGGAACAGGTCATTAATGCTTTCTCTAAGACCAAGAATGCTACATCAATGGGCCCAGACAATATCCCAGGATGTCTTTTAAATAGCATGAAACATGACCTATCAGGGACTCTGGAATTATTATTTAACTGTAGCCTCCAAACAGGCTTTGTGCCTCATGAATGCAGAAAGGCAATAATCATCCTTCTGCACAAAGGTGAGCTATCTACAGACCCTGGAAACTATAGACCTATAAGTCTCACTAGTCTTATATGTAAAGCCATGGAAAGAATTATCATGGAGATGATTAATAGAGATATAGTAAACCTCCGGACACTGGACCCAACCCAGTGTGGTTTTGTCAAGGGCAGAACATGCCTACTCAACCTAGTGGACCTCTTCGAGAAGGTTACCAAAGCAATGGATGGGGGGCAAAGTCATTCACACTGCCTATCTTGACCTGGCCAAGACATTTGATACAATACTCCACTCAGGTATTGTTGACAAACTCAGTAGGTTAGGTACAAACCCGTATGTCACCTGGTAGATAGCCAACTGGCTCACAGGCAGGCCCCAGGAAGTTAGATTTGGGGATTCTACCTCTACAAAAAGTTCAGTCACAAGTGGAGTCCCTCAGGGATCAGTCCTTGGACCCTCCTTTTTGGCATTTACTTTTCAGAAGTCAAGGCCAATATCAGTGGTTTCTGGCTGACTTAATTTGTAGATGACTGCAAATTAGGAGCTGTCATTGAATCTCATACTGACACAAATGTTCTCCAGGAGGGGCTGACACAGAGAAACAACTGGTATCAGAGCCATGGACTAAAACTAAATGCCAAGAAATGCATAATGATATCCTTTGTGAAGTCATCCATCCCTGGAAACTATCATATTGACAACACAGCCCTTAGAGTTGACCCAGTAGTTAGGGACTTAGGGCCACACATAGATAGTAATCTAGCTTTTGATCATCACGTGTCTACAGTGGTGAGGAAATAATTTTATGTTGCACAACTTAGAAACAAAGGTATGGCATCTAAGTCCAAGGAAGTCATTGTACCACTGTATCCGACATTCATCGGACCTATCATTGAGTACAATGTCCCCTTTGGTATGTACCTAACCAGGCATATCCAACAACTGGAACATCCACAGAAGTTCCTCACTAAAGGACTACAGGGCATAAGTAATATGTCCTATGCAGACCATCTCAAGCCCCTATCCCTGCATTCTGTCTCCTACAGGCTTTTGAGGGGAGCTCTATGCCTGGCATACAGGGCATTGTCAGACCCCACTCTGATGGACCTCCTGCATATCCACAAAACAAACAGCACCAGAATTACCCATTCTAATGACTTAAACCTTGCCTGTGATATAAATAGGACCTGCTGGAGAGATAAGTATGTATCCCAGAGACTACCCTTTCTATGGAACAGGCTCCCCTTCCATGTGAAGCAGAGTTCCTCCTTAACCCAATTCAAGTACAACTTGGACAATTGGATGGGAAATCAGAAATTCATCCCTGTTTTGGCACCATGTATCTAATGGACACAGGTAATCTGTAAATGGTTCATCTCTCAGGCCCATGCTTACACTTATCAAGGATATCAGAACTTGTCAGAGATTTGGGATGTATGGCTAGGCTTAAAAGGCCCTTGTAATTATTAGCCTGATGAACACCTATGAACCTATAATTTACTTTTTTGCTTGACTCACTAATTTAACAGAAGTGCTAAGAAACAAAGAAGCTGTAATATCATGGCAGATAAGAAACGGGCTGCCACTCAGTCAGTTTGTCTTTTCTCATTCCTATATGATAAGGTACAAGTCCCAATATACAGATTAATTAGGAAGAACATCTCAAGTGCAGTAAAGTTATGAAGTCTGAGGACTACATAGTATGTGTGCTGTAAGAAAAGGTTGGCATGTTAGCTCTTCGTGGGGAAGAGTGCTATGCCGATTTATATTTTCCTTACTGCACATGCATTATTGAGGAGGTATTTTAATGAGGTTTCTCTTATCTGCAGTATTTTCAGTAGTACAATGAGCCATTGCTGTATAAATTAATATAAACAAATTCAGACATGATGAAATAAGCACCCTACTTTGCCTGGGGAACTCATTCTGAAATATCTTGTCTAGTATCATAGGTGTACTGTGACAATTCTTTGTCAGAATCTACTGTGTCTCTCCAGACGTTTGTGTTGCATAACACATTAACTGACACTCTGCCTTTAGAAACATGTACACACACACACACACACACACACACACACACACACACACACACACACACACACGCACGCACGCACGCACACACACACACACACACACACACACACACACACACACACACACACACACACACACATACACACATGTACAGTCATGCAGATGCACATGACCAAACAAACAAATAACCACAGACATGCAAATGTATGCATGCACCCCCCCCCACACACACACACACATGCACTCAGACATGCAGCCTGGCTACAAACTAGCATTCAAATTTCCTTGTAATGTCACCTGTCACATCTCCCTTGTTGGCGCATCTGCATATGACACATAATCACATAACCTCAGTAATATGCATGAGTCTGTAAAAACCCAAGCGATCAGGGTTCACTGGTGACCCACACTTGCTGACTTTGATGAATAAGTATGTTTTTTTCCAGAGCCTACTTGGGTTCTCCAGGTACTCCAGTTTTTTGTACCTGTCAAAAACATGATGGTTGTCTTGTTACTATAAATTCTTCATACAGACTACATTTACCCTCTTACTGTGGCCTGAGTCACAGCTTAAAACAGTCAGAAGTTATAGCTTGAAACAACCATGATGCTGCATATGGCATCTCCCATCCCCCTGCTGACAGCTCTGCTTAATTAGGTAATCACATATCTCAGTGTCGCCATACATCCTTGGTTATATCTTGACACAGCAGTGTGTTTTAACTTCAGACTGATATGAGCTGCCCTGACCATCTGGCAGACTAACCACCTGTCTGGCAATGCAGGTGACAAACAAACAAACTCAAGAGCCTTAAAATAAATTGTACCTTCCTTAGTGACCATGTTCTCTATCAATATAGCATAGTCAGACAGCCTTTGAAACAGATGGTCTGCATTTACACCAGACCAACTGCTAGTATTATCAGCTTTCACTGTCAGGTAAATCGGCTAAATGGTCCTTTCTTCCAACAGGAAAAAGAAAGAAAGAAATACAATAGACACCATGGTTAGATATGTGAAAAATAAACTTTTACTGTAGTAAACACTAAAATAATTTAGTATATATACACAACCTTTATAAAATGGACTCATCTTACATTCTTACACAATTTTTGTATGATGAGTATACATATGATTAAATGGATGATGCAGACTAACTTCTGACTATTATCACTTTTCATAATGTTTATAACACTTGTGATTGGCATTTTCTATCAGCAGGCAGCCCACTCCATGCTGACCTAACATTATCCCCATATACCCAGTTCCTGTAAGGTGCCTGTGTCATTTGTGGGAAGGGCAACTTTTGCGTTAATCCATTGCCTTACATCTTTGCTCTCTGCTTGCTCTGAAATACCTTCAGAGAGTCAAATTTACAGAATTACACTGCTTGAGTAATTAAGCAGAAATATATATATATATATATATATATATATATATATATATATATATATATATATATATATATATATTACCTATAAGGCTGACTCAAAAGTAGAAGGACATGGAGTCAGTCTGCAACACTAGTGATCCAGGTTCAGAACCAGACTTGGTTGTTTGAATGGACTGGTTCTGGGTTGGTAGATCAAGCATTCACAGTCAAGCTTTCCCATGGAGGAGGATATGTAATAGCATGGCTGTCCCTTAGAATTGCTCAGAGGCACCTTCCATGCTCATTATTGTCACAATAAACATGCAGAGAACAGGTGGTATTTTAATGACAAGGTGGCTGGAGTAAGCATGCCCACATGACATCAGTGTGCCCCCATGTATAGAAACTAGAGGCCAAGTGACACTTGGGACCCAGACACAAGTCTTCCACCTCCTTGCCACTTGACCACAGAAACAAGGTGTGGAAGACTGTAACTATCCACTTTGGATGATTGTGGTGGCACTAGATGGCACAAGAAAGCAGAATGTAAAAGGCTAAGCATAAGACATCTCTAATAAATAAATTAGTCATAACAATGGCTAAACATCTACATACTTGGTAACAACAAATTCTTGCATAATATGTCAACTGAGGTCATGTTCTGTTTACAGTTGTAGTCATTTTTGTGTCAGGTGTAAAAAAGTCTTAAAGTGCCTCTGTATTTTTGCATGGCTAATAATTTTTGTTTAGCGTTTGTCCATCAATGCCTGAATGATGTATTAGACAAAGGAGCGGAGTAATTGTTTTGAACTGTTGAGATAACAGAAAAACTTCACAAAATTATTTTTTATCACTTAGGCTACAAGTTTCCATGCAGCCAAACAGTATTTGAAATTCCACTAAGATGCTTCAAGAGCAGCCTTTAACCACAGCAAGCTCCAGACAATTATTTAAATAAGACAAGAATCTAAATAAAATACACAATTTTTAAAATTAAGTTACATTATTACCTTAAATGTTTTATAGCTGCCCAATGAAAAATGTGTCTCTTTAATAGCTAAATAAAATTGTTTATGTCAGTTTTGATCTTTGCTCAGCAAACTGGCTGGATATGTCTAGAATGGTTTAAGTGACTTTCTTTCTTTTACAGATATCCATGTCTTGTCATGTTGTCTGACAGCATTTAAGAGGTACAACAGTAACAATTCATATTTCCAAGAATTAACCTGAAACTGAATATATTGCCAATCCACTGCCAGCACAACATGGTGGTGTGATAACTGAATCTTCCATTGAGCTGTCAACATGTGTGTGTCAGAATAAGTTTTCCATGCATGATCCAAAAAGATCATATCACTGTACAATCAATATTAAAGATGCAAAAAACAAGGTGCAGTAATGCTGGCAGCCTTTCTTGGTAAACTGAAAATTAATTTATGAGAATATGTATGTATGCATGTATGTATGTGCGTGTGTATATATGTATGTGTGTGTGTGTGTGTGTGTGTATATATATATATATATATATATATATATATATATATATATATATAGTGTGTGTGTGTGTGTTTGTATAGTAATCTGGTTTACAAAACAGTGAGTGCCATTGTTTTAAAAATATTTAAATTCCCTTATTTAATGTGAGCCACAACAGTTTATTTTCTGTGTATGTGTGTGTGTGTGTGTGTGTGTGTGTGTGTGTGTGTGTGTGTGTGTGTGTGTGCACGTGTGCGTGTGTGCGCGTGTGCGTGTGTGCGCGCGTGTGTGTGTGTGTGTGTGTGTGTGTGTGTGTGTGTGTGTGTGTGTGTGTGTGTGCCTGTCTGTCTGTCTGCCTGTGTACCTGTGTCTCTGTGCACATGCGTGCATGTGCTTGTTGAGAAGAAGTGATTGGGAGTAACCCTCCCTTGAAATTCCATAATTTTTAACATATATGTGATTGTAAAGACAACGAATACCTATGGAAAGACCTAAATGTTTTTTTTCAGGAAGTATGTTTGTCTGCCTGACAAGTTATTTCAGCATGGTTTTCTGTTTCTTGCAAAACTGGCATATGAAAGTTTGTCTAATGGCTATGTACACCTTTTATGCATTCTTTAAACTATGCACTGTCAGTCTCCATTCACACTTCCATTTTGTACAGATCCAATGATTCCATTGATCTGTACTTTGGATGAATCAGATGTTCATATTTTTGCTTGCGTATCATTCCCGTTGTACTGTACCACAACCCAGCAAACTGACCTTTTCAGCGGTAACAAACCACGAGTATCCAAAAGTAAAAGGTTACTTGCTTGTACATTAAGTCCAGCTTTCTCCTACAACTGACATGAATGTTTACATCCAAGATGAAACTACATTCTGCTACAGTTCAGAGCATGTTATTATTACTGTGTCAATATAGACTGCATACTTCTGCAGTTTTTTGTTCCAAACTATACACTCTTTTTGTTTTCTGTATTTGTGATGTGAGACAGACAGTACGGGATGATTGCTACAGCTGTAAGAGGTACAGCAGCACTCTTGCAGAAGGACAAGAAGTAAAACAGAAGTTCGATCTTAGCTGGTGGTTTGAAGGAATCGAATAAATGTAGAACTATTATGGAAAACACAATGCAACTGAGTTTGAAGCTGAGTCTTTGTCCTTGATTCCCTTTACAACTGTCAACATAAAACTGGGAGTTGAGGGCTAACCCAAGTCCAAAGAGGGTACCCAGGTTCCTTAGGAGGCCAGCGAAGGGGGTTGTGTCGATGTGAATCCACTTGTCATCAGTACACCACCTTTTCGCTTTCTCCACAGACCACAGAAGATCTACACCAAACGCTTTCAGGAAAAGATAAAATCCAAGAGCAAAGACAAACAGGAAGGCAGTTGTGTAGACATATTGCTTCAGGCTTGCCTTGTAGATTAAGTGGAGGTGATTAAAGGCTTCTGCTACTGCCATACCTGTAAATGGGGAAAAAAAATCAATGTAGTACTCATAACTTATTCAACATTTAAGTTGTTTCTTTCAGTGTGCTGCTACGTATCTCATATTTAATTCTCAGTTTGCTTACTCTGCAAACCCTAAACCCATTGCAAAATAATACAAAGGTATTTGCACATGGCTTAGGATGGATATTCAGAATGGTCTGCAAACCGTACCTCTCAACTGTCCTGATTTTCTCAGAACATCCAGATTTTTGCCTCATATTTTTAGGCTGATCCTCATAAAACTTGTTTTTCCGAAAAATCACTCAGGATTGAAGTCACTAAATAATGACATACATTTGAGTTTTAGACTCCATATCTTTCAGAAAATGAATGCTAACACAACTCCTGTTATTCTAACAACTTTCTAAGTTTATAAGACCAATATTTAAAATCTGTCCCTATTTTTGGGCCTTTGTCCCCCCTCCCCCATTATTTTAGGCTTTCTCCAGGTTTTTGTGCTAAGAGTTTGAGAGGTATGCTGCAAACATAGCAATAAATACCATTAAAATGAATTGCAGTTATTTATCTTTCTGCTTGAAAAGGGTTTTATTACCATCATTTGCTTAATTCAAGAATGCAGAATTGTATGCTGACTTATTGATCAAAAACAAATACTCCATCCCAGTACAACAGGTGCAACAAAACCAAAAAGCAGTGTTACTTGCATGGAGCAAGAGCTGAAAGATATGCACATATGGTACATGGGCTTTGTAACAATGGCATAATATGGTACATGGGATTTGTAACAGTGGATCATATGGTACATGGGCTTTGTAACAATGGCATAATATGGTACGTGGGATTTGTAACAGTGGATCATATGGTACATGGGATTTGTAAAAATGGCATCATATGGTACATGGGATTTGAAACAATGACATTGTATGGTACATGGGATTTGTAACAATGGCATCATATGGTATATGGGATTTGTAACAAGAGCGTCATATGGTACATGGGATTTGTAACAGTGGCATCATATGGTATATGGGATTTGTAAAAATGCCGTCATGTGGTACATTGGATTTGTAACAATGACTTCATATCGTACATGGGATTTGTAACAATGACATTGTATGGTACATGGGATTTGTAACAATGGCATCATATGGCATATGGGATTTGTAACAATAGCATCATATGGTACATTGGATTTGTAATAATGGTATCATATGGTACATGGAATTTGTAACAGTGGCATCATATGGTATATGGGATTTGTAAAAATGGCATCATATGGTACATGGGATTTGTAACAATGACATCATATGGTACATGGGATTTGTAACAATGGCATTACTAATTACCTCAATCACAGAGACAATGCAATCAGAAATTAGTATTCTGGATTTCAGATGGGTAGATTCGGACAATTTCAGAAGGTGTGAATGTGAAATTTTAGAAAACAGTCATGAAGGTTAGCCAGCTCTGTGGCTCCGACAGAAACAAAATCTTGATGACTTACATACTGTGGGTTCAAGTACTGGTCCAGGCAGTTGAGGAATTAAATAACAAAATATGGAATGAACAGCCAATGCCAGCTTGCACATTCTGGTGAGGAAATGGGACCTCCCACTGGTAGAAGAGCCATTAAGTGTCCTCCAAATGCACTGGGACTATGGAACACAAACACAGCCAAGTATTGCTTGCAGTGCAGCCCCACACTGTGAGTTTGTGGAAGCATGCAGTCATTCTGAATTTGCCCCATTGTTCATCGCATATTAATTTTTGGTGAGTAATGGGAAGGCTGAAGGCAAGGCTTGGTGCATAAAAATTCTAGCAGCCATTGAGGATGACACTGTACCAAGACTACCCTTGACATTCCCACCTGGCTTGTAGAATGTGAGGTCCCCCATATTGGGTTCCCCCTTCCTTTGGCTGGCTAGCCCCACCTCCATGCCAAAGTTGGGTATGTTAGTCACAGGAAGAAGGAGATCACAAGACACAAGTGATAGTTTTTGTGCCACTTGGCCCCAAAGCCAAGATTATGAAAAAGACATGACGTTTCTCTGCAAGAAAAAATAAATTTAATTTATTGAGAAGAAAACAGTAATGGGTCTGGTATTGATAGTGGATGTTGTAGACAGGAGTGTAGGTAAACATACTCCAAGTATGGCACTGAATGTGGTTTTTAAACTTTATTTAATTTGTGTGGATCCTAACTGATTAATTGCGGCTGTGATCACTTTAATCTGACCCCCTTCTTCATTTTTTTAGGATAACATTTTTACCAGAATTAGCAGTACTAAAAATAGATCTGTCCATAAATATGCACTGTTTTGACCTTGAGTGGTTGCTGCCCTTGGGCTGCTAAATTCTGGTAGGCAGAGTGGAAACTGATGTATGCACACTTCAAAATTCCTGGTTACAATCCTGGTTGTATGACGTCTGTAAGGAAAATGGTGAAGTTCTGCAGATAACGTAAAAATTCATGACAGACTCAATTGACAAACCATAATATGATAAATAAAAATAGATTCTAGAATTATTGGTTAAATGCTGTAAAGCAGGCCAGTAAGAATTAATTGTAAAATAATGTATCTACGAAACAATCAGAGAAGAGAGAAGATAACTGAAGTAGAAGCAAACATGTGACAAGACGAATGGTGGTAGTCATATCAGGGAAGAAGTCACTGGGGAAGCAGCAAAGAAGCTTTCAGAATATAGGATGACATTTCATTAAAGGCAGCCAGTAACACACTACTGCGTTCTGTTTAGTGTAAGATGACAGGATAAAGGCAGTTTATATTAGGGCAATGTAGTGTAGAGTATGTAAGAGAAGAAAAGTTTGGGAAGACTCGGGCAATTTAATAAATGAAACTTGAAGGGAAGGTAAAGAAGGAGACCATTAAAGAAACATTTAAACAATTCAGTGGAAACACACTGCTATCTTTAAAAGAAAAAAATATATATATATATTAGTATAAGATGACACACACTGAACATAAAAATTGGATTAGATGGCTTAGGGGAGATGTGAAGATTTTTCTTTCAAATTATTATCTAGCAGAGGAGTTTTAAAGAAAAATGGTAAAGTCAAAACTACAGTGTGCAGAGGTGTAATGATTTTCTGGAGGGTAGAAATGAAGCTGCTTTATAATCTGTACTTGTATCTTATTGCTTCCACTAGGAGTGGATGAAAATAAATGCACGGAGGATTGGAATCCCCAAACTGCATTCACTGAAAAAAGGTTGAAAAAACAGTGTATTTTTGCAGGTGAAAAAAAAAACACACCCCAGAAATTATATATACCAACTCCACAGTCGCTCCAATTCAAAGAAGGGACAAATTCCCCAAAAAAGGGCTTCACTGCCAGCACAAGTCACTGACAATGACTTTCTATGGAGGGACTTTGATAGGCTGCAGGTTTAACCTTGGGCAACTAAAGCTCAAGAGTCCAATCTTCATCCACCAGTAAGGTACCATTATCTATTAGATAGCAGAACAGACAGATCAAATGGGCCAATATTTTATTATCTAGCATCAGTCTACATTTCTCTATTCCAGTAGCCTGGTTATAATCATATTTTCAAAAACTCCTTATCTTTCTGGTCCAATATTCTCATTCACTAATACAGTATGCACTTTGAGTTATATCTGGTTCAGTGTTTTTGTTCCTTGCATTCTATAGTGATTACCTCACCTAATCAAAGTACTGTTGATTTTTCATTTCAAACATTTTGTGTGTTTTTTTTTTTTTTAAATATGCTGTTTAAGTTGGGTCTATCACTCTGTCAGTCAAAGTTTTGGTGAAATTGAAGTGTATTAACCCACCTCCTAGTTCGTGCAGGAATGGGTGTGCCCGTCGTGATTGACATACCGGAGGGCGGGTATTAACAACGGCAATGTGCCATGATTGACACGCAATGCAAATGTAACGGTCAAATAAGTGCAAATAGTAAATATGTAAATGATAAACAGGTCAAATAAGCACAAGTAATATTGGACGCTTTTCTTAAAATATTTTCATTCCTTTTAGTTAGAAATGCCAGACTAAACTGGCTGAACATCTCACAGTTGTCTATTAATTTATTAACTTGTTTTTATTAATTTAGTTTAAACTGGAACAAATGCAGGCAGATGATGGTAGACAGATGGATATCAGTACGGCAGTCTACAGGGAGATAAGACTGCAGTTCTGTGTGGGAGCAGGGCCAGTTGTTTACTCATACAACTGTTTTTCTCAGAAACTAGAAGAAAGATTTTTTTCTGAATTGTTCAATTTCTTGGCTTAAGATGATAATGAATGTTCTCTACTCATCTCCAAGGAATATTGAGCATCCTATATGACTTGTGCTTATTTGACCTTTTTACCATTTAATAGTAATACTTAATAATCAAATACTATAATGTTTAACAGGCACACTCATTATGGTGCCCAGTTATCTAGACAAGTATATGTGGAGATCGAAGTACGGACATGACTTTGACACTTTGCAAATCGGGGCAAAAGTACAAAGACAAGTACTGTTTGTACAGTTACATGTGCATGTGAACTTAGGCTAAAAACAGACACCCACATTATTAAGTATACAGTATCCACTGCTTGAGCAGTACTTGTCTTTGTACTTTTGCCCCGATTTGCGAAATAAAAAATGCTTTGATTTGACAGCAATCACATCTGCATTTTTTATGTTATAATGTACAATGTAATCTTTTTTTGTGCAATTAGCTGTTATTTGCTTATGTTTTCTATATCAAGCGGTGGGCGTAGTAGTCAACATGCTCGCAGGCGGGGTTTGGGAGGGGCTTGCTGCTGCGCATCTGGTGGGTTAATACACTTCAATTTCGCCAAAGTTTCTGTCTTAGTTAATTAATTTTATTATAGCCAACTGTATAAAGAATAGTTTTGTTTTTAATTCCAAAAGTACTCATATGTTCATCTATTGGATCATGAGTCTCTTTTTAATATTTACTGTTTGATTTTGATAGTTTTCTGCTTTGTTAACTGCATAATGATTGCACATATACACAGATTTGAATCTTTATATAACTGATTATCATATTCAGGCTGGGTCATAGATGAAAAGGGTTAAAGGGTTACTGGACCAGTCCACCCAACCAGTTGTCATATAATAAATAAATTAATCAGTCTTATTTTTTATATCTGCTGAGTTGTAAATACCAGTATTATATGCAGACTGATGCATCTTTAAATGCCAGTTGTGATGAAAAAGGATTTTCAGACCATGCAGTTATCAAACTGCCTTGTTTACAATTTTTACTAGTAGGGGCAGGCAATGCCCATCATTTGAAATTGATGCTGCACAACACTATTACTGAGCAGTAACAAAAATCTGGATAGTCACGCATACCTCTTAAAGTTTTAGTGAAACAATTCTGGACGTAGCCAAAAATATGGTAAAATATAATAATTACCATGGGAATGCAGGTTTCTTAAGATCTTCACAGATAAATAGCCTAGTAAGTACCTAATAAAGGGGGAAAAAGGCCCACTGTTAAGAGTCAGATTTTAAGTATTGCTCTTATAAACTTAGAAAGTTGGTAGAATAACAGAGTTTGTATTAGCATATATTTTCTGAAGGATATGAAGTCTGAAACTCAAATGTCTGTCATTATTCAGTGACTTCAATCTTCAATGATTTGCCAGAAAATTACCAATTTTATGAGGGACAGAGCAAAAATATGTGGCAAAAATATGGCCATTCTACAGAAATATTGAAAGTCGAGAAGTATGATGTGCATTATATCAGGGTCTCATCTTTTACTGTGCTGTACTCTGATACTGCAGTTGTTAAACAGTTGGAGTTCAACACATCAGCCAGCTTAGAGTTTTATCTGAAAATAATGAAGTCACTAAATACTGACATACATTTGAGTTTCAGACTTCACATCCTTCAGAAGACGTATGACAATGCAAATCCTATTATTCTAGCAACGTCCTAAGTTTATAAGAGCAATATTTTGTATTTGCCTTTTGCCTTTGTCCTCCCATTATTTTAGAATTTGCACAGATTGCTTCCACTAAGAGGCTGAGGTACACCAAGGTATTTGCTGTTTTGTACTGTTGCCTGTGAAACTATATTAGCTGTCACTCCTCATCTCACACCACGGTGTCATACTGTAATCACTCCACCAAGAGCACATCACTGCACTAATGTCATTATTGATGGCTTTTATATATTGATATTTTTTCCTTACTGTCTGTCAGTTTAAACATTTTTTTTTATAAAGCAGAATTTTATAAACAAGTTATCCAACGAAACTGGCACAAACAGCATAAAAATATGACATCGTTGCACAAAATGGTTCTGCCCTACTATAAACTGAGAGTTCTGTTTTCATCACTGATAAATGCCAAAATGCAGGATGTGTAAGAAAATGGTACAGTTAGTGACAGGTCACTCATAGCCTTAAGTTAGTCAAATTGTTCTTACTGGGGTTTCACAATGTTAGTGTTCAAGGAACATGTGCAAAATGCTATGCCCTGCAGGGAGTCTGAAACAGGTAGTGTACAGTTTAATTTATACTACTTTTTAATAAGATTTTATATCAGCACGCTACAGAAAAAATAAATACACTCTGACTGACCTGAAATTACCCCTGTGATGACCTGGTGAGGGAAATGAGCTGCCAGAAATATCCTGGACAAACAGACACAAATCTGCACTCCCCAAAATCCCATCCAAAGCAGGCTGTGAGTGCACCTAAAAGGTAAGAAAAGGCATCCTTAAATGCACAGAAAGGGTAGTCATTTGGTATTGCAGTTTATACATTGTGCATAATCTCTTCATAAAAAATTTATATTGGCTGGATACTCTTTAGAATTTACAAACAGATATATTTATTTATCTATTTATTTATTGACATTTGATTACCTTGAAAGTCTGATTTGGTAGGAGCCCATTTTTAGTGGAGGCACAAGGAGAAAAGCTCGAAAGTATTACAAAACATTTTAAGAACAATAATTTTACAATCTTCAAAAATAATTCAAAAAACATCTACAGTTTAAATAATTGTACCAAATTAGACAAAATATGAAAACTCTGGTTAAAAATAGATACAAATTATATGACAATGTTGTTGCGTCTTTCGGCTTTTCCCGGTTAGGGGTCGCCACAGCGGAACTCTGGTCCACTAATGATCGGCAGTAGATTTTTATGTGCCGAGTTGCCAGCCCTGATGCGCAACCTTCAACGAAGGTACGCCCATTTACGCATGTCTCCAGACAGAAGATGCTCTAGCTGAGAAACGAAAGGGAAACCACAGCACCACCACCGCAATTATATGACAATGATTTAATATTTATAGAAATTTTAGACAGTTTATAGAGAAATTAAATGTGAGATAGTGTAATACAAACAGGAATTGTAATGTGAAGTGAGAGAAAAGCTGGGAGAGACAGTTAATAAAAATAAGGAAGTGGGTGAAGAAGGGAGAGTAAGGAGGTGTAAGGTATAAATAGGTATTTGTTCACATTTGAGGATATAGTTTATACTGGTGTTGAGGAAGAACAGAGCCAGCTTTTGGCTAGGAAGTCTTTCAGAATGGTGTTGAAGGATGGGAGGGAGGGTACTGACCTGATGGGTACAGGTAAAGAGATCCAGACCTTAGCAACATGGTTAAGACTGCTATAGATCTAAAGTTAGTGATGTCCATTGAATTTCCTCCTTATATAGATATAGATACAGATACAGACACAGGTATAGATATACATATACATATATATATGCATATAAATACATGCATAACCACATATTTGTATACTTTTGATATTGCCCTGGATTTGGTTATACTAAATAAAGGTGGTTTGAGGTTTTGTGTGGCATAACTACCCTCCAAAAAGATTAGAACACGAAAATGACACCGGCGTGTGTTTGTGTGTGTGTGTGTGTGTGTGTGTGTGTGTGTGTGTGTGTGTGTGTGTGTGTGTGTGTGTGTTTGTGTGTGTGTGTGTGTGTCTATGTATTATGTTATTTTAGTGCTGTATTCAGCAACTCTTTTCATTGTGATGAACTCTTACATGACAGACCTAAGAAAATTAATCGTAATAGCTCACTTACAATGATAATAAAATGATTTGTCTTCATAAGAGGCCACCAGACCACAAAGTTAAACTAATGTGTTTAAAAGACTTCATTCTCTACACTGTTAGGTAAATTTGTATCTTTAGTAAAAAGTTGCCTACCTTTAAGTTTTAGGTCGTGAAGACTAAACACAAGGCAGACATTTGGATTTTCTGCAAGTCACAGTTAAGCCATGTATTTGCATTACTTACTCTTTATATTTCAAAATGGTACAAATCATACAAAAATAAATAACTATATGGAACTTGTATGAAGTGCTAGGGGACCAAACAACCCAAGATACCTAAAACCGGAAATGCAGTTAAGTTGCATACTATTCTTCTATAGCAGAAACAATTTCATAAATTTATTTTTGCATTATTTTGTTCTTTTCTTTGATAACAGAGTGAGGCCTGTTAGATGTTAGATAGAAATGCCTGCTTGCACAGGATATGTTGTAATTTTTTTTTGTCTACTTTAATAATGAAATTAATAGTCAAGTTTGCTCTATTTCAGTATAAAAAGTTCAACATTTTTAATAAGTAATTTGAAACTCGACAGTAAAACAGTTGCCCTGCAACATACATGTGCATAACTCTACAGCTTACAAGCTTGTGAAAAGTTCTGTGCAGAGTCAAGAAAAAGGGCAGTGTGGATTAGTTTGAGCTGGGTAAAAATGTTTGCCCATACACAGCCCTAGCATAATGTACTAGCTAGGCATACTGACTGAATATACAGTATACCACGGTGTCCTACTATCTCGCATGCCAAATGAATTTTCACAGCTGAGAGTTTTGGAGTAAACAAACAATTAGCATTTTCTTATTCAATACCCATTAGCAGGTAAATATAACCTTGTAGATCATAACAAGCAAGCAGCAGCAATGATGTTTCATTTCCAGGTGGATAACTGTATGCAATGATAAATTCCTTGGCATGCAGTTATAAAGCTGCTGCATTATTAATATTACTATTTATAAAATTAGGGATACTATTTTGTCAAACAAGGTTGCTACAGAGGGGAATTTCATTTTCTCTGACCTTGTAACACCACATAAACTATATTTTTTTATCTTCGGTAATCACCCAACTGTTAACGCTGTGGTTTTCAGCAGATTAGGCGTTAACAAATTTACCTTGGAACAATTGTCATAAATTCTTAATTTTCATTGCCTGTGTCAGCTAAGGAACGAAAGAGGAGAAACAAATTTATTCTGAAGTATGTAGTGACCAGTTAAGACAGGCCTGAATATGATGTAATTAATTATGACATACTGTGCAATATGGATGCTAGAGTTTACATCAAGATGAATTTCGTTTGGCATATGGCATTTGAGCAGCACATAGCCAAAATGGCAGCAGTGCTTTTTCTTTCCCAACTGACTTGACCACCTGTCAGTGTCTTACAGTATGTCTGACACAGACCCCATATATCTGTGAGCACTACTCAGCGAGGTAACCGTTTCAGGCACTTACCATTTCTTGAGCTGTTGCTGCTGTTTCTGAAGCAGGAGGGTTAGAAGTGCAGTGACCATCACATAGTAAACTCCCGCTGAGCCCATTGCATGACCAGAGGGACTTCCTGCCAAAAATTAGATCGAGGTTAGTAAAACAGTAAACTTCTCAAAAAAATAAAATAAATGTATGAATTTTTGCTTTAATTAGTTTTTTTTTTGCAATGTAGTTAGAGTTGCAGTATATTTACTTATTTCTTCTATCACTCCCAGTGTTAAGATCTAATGAAGCTATTTCATAAATATGGTAATTTGTTACGAATAAGGTGATTCTGCACAGATATTACTGTCAGAGGACATGTTAGTTTTCTCCTGTAAACATTTATCAGATAAGCTACAGAATACATTTCACGTTCTTACCTGGCCCAGTTTCACATGTAACTGGGAATTGCTCAACCACTGGGACTGAGGAGTTGCTGTAGAAGGAGGTTTCATGGACCCACCAGTATGGCCTTTGCCCAAAGAGGATCCTACATGAAATGCAATATAAAGTGTAAATATTTATGTACTGTAGTTTTGCATGTATTGGTCAAGTCTAATACTGTTTCATTAACATTCACATAAAAAAAGAAAGTCCAAATCTTGAATTAGCTATCTTGTATCACTGCAGAGGAAACAGAATTTACAAGCAAAAGGCAGGCTTGATATATCTTCTCTATCCAAGCAATCCCCACCGAACTTGTCTTCACAGACATTAAGTAACCTGTCACCATCTTCCATAGCTGCTTACCATTCATATATGCAATTCATAACACCTATTTTCTTAAAATGTCAGATAAGGCTAAATGGCATACAGCAGATTGGCTGTGGTCGCAGTAACAATGCAGCCACTGACAAGACATGGGGTACGATAGTTACAACCCAAGACTGCAAGCTAGGGTGCTTAAGGCATGAGTCACAGTATAGCAACTGATAACGATATTGACCTGCAGTGTGTCTATACAAATTATTCTCAAGATATTCCCATGTATGGATTCCCAATGCAGCCACTGTCTCATATTGTGAGTGAGAATAAACCATTTAACCTGCTTGTGCCTCCATTACAAAAAAATGGGTAAGATACTTAGAATTACAGAGCTGCAAGTGGTAATTTTAGGAATGGTGAGAAGGTATACCTTCAAGTAAGAGAACTTGATGCTTCAAAAACCCTTTTGTGGAGATATCACAGGTAAAATTATATTAAAACCCAGTATGTAGACATAACGCAGTTACAGTTGTGAGGGATGCAGGAAGACAGTGTCAGGTCGATCTCTCAATACAAGAATTTGAAACAGCGAACAGATTAGGTAGGATAGATTGACTTTATCTGTTTTCAGATTATTTATACATGTTGGCTGGTTCAACTAACAAATCACTGTATTGTGTATTAGTGGATAAGAAATGCTTATTCCTTAAATATTTATCCTGCACATAGTTCTAAATTTTTGAAGTTCTTACTTGAGATGACATAATAACCCTTGTAAAACAAATTACATACCTACATATGTACTTACAGATAAGAAACAGAAGTGCCGTATTTAAATACCAAGGTAAAACTTCATACAGCTCAGTTTTTCTTCATAGACAAGTTTACTTATTCAAGAATGGCCCCAATTTCACAATTTAGACATTAGGATTATATGTCTTAAGTAATGTTTTCTATATAAAGGTTTTAATGCATTCTTTAAGCTTTTGTAAATGCACTTTCTCTGCTCCTTATTTTTTCACAATGATTTTGAGCAAAGGAACTTGATAATTTTCTTTTCACATCTGCAGCAAGCAGTAAAGAAATCTATACTTACGGATTTTCAAGCAATAAAACATAGTCTGATCAAAGTCTCAGTTCTCAGTTTTGCTTAGCTAACTTTTCTACAAATAAGAATGGGGAAAAATAACATTTTAGCTTATACGTAACTGTACTCACCATTTAAAGATGAGGTTCAACCAGTCACCAATCACAGCCACCCAGATGAGTCTGATGCCCACTGACTCGCAGAGATGGAACCAGATCGGGAAGAACACAAAGAAGGTGTTTCGTAAATCTGCAGCGAATGAGATGAACAGGAACAGGTTTTGGGAATCCTTGTAGTTGGTTTGAAGGTACTGTACCATCTGAATCCCAGAACTATGGATCAGGTCCATTCTAGATTCCATTTTCACAGCTGCTATCACCTTCGAATCTATAAGCAAGAGAAGGAAATATTTGGTTTTCTGTGTCTAACTGAACTGATTCCCTGCTGGGCTCACAGCTTCATTATATAGTTACAGATCAATGAGCTATGCAAACAGAAGGACACTGATCTTTGGTCTCAAAGCGATGTTTTGACAAAAAAGTTAATTGCCCTCAGAGCTACATCATAGGAGTTTGACATAGGCAGCTTGTGAGTGACCTTTGTAAACAACTTCTGACCAAATAACATAAGGATAGAGGTGAAGTGCTTAATGTAAAATAATGACATTTCTCAAAGTTAGCCTTTTACTTTTACTAGAATGCAATGCAAGCTCCAAATGTGATGCAATTCTTTATTTCTATTCAAATGTTTCAGCAGTAGATTGTCTTGATAATTGTTTATGACAAAGGAAACGACTCTTCAGTGTAAAAACTTCAGAATAAACTGAGGAGCAAGAGGTATACAAGAATGCTTTATGAATGCAACATCTTAAAATGATAGCTCTTAACACTTATAAGTAGCAGTAAAGACATAGCTTCTGTAGCTGTGGAGCAAAATATTACACATTCATTAAGTTGCGAGACAAGTTACAAAATTAGAGTAACCTCATATCTCTTGTTTTTTAATCATCTCAGACCAGTTTTACTTCCAAAATCTCAGAGACTGTACATGATGATTTCACTTATCACAGATAATAGACCCTTTGTGTGTGTGACTATTGCCCAGTCAGCATTCAGCTAGGACTATAATGCTTTAAAACAGTATATGGAAGACAAAATGCATACCTTCTAATGCAAAAAGCTGTTTTACAAAATAATACCAGAAAGTATTGCTTAACCTATGTGAAAAGGAAGGATAGGCAAACATTTTATGAGCAAGTATTATACTCCTTAACAGGTATAAAGTAGAGAAGATTCTTTATGCTGAAGTTCATCTCCCTGGTGTTGAATTCCTGGGTCACTGTTTTCTATAGGAAATCAATACTAGTGTAGTTTCTAAGTTTGCTTGACACTGATCTCTATACTTTTCAGAATTTCTCCTTTCTTTGTTGTTTGTGCAACACTGGAGTTAGCATATGTAAGTTCAGGGTGTGTGGGGCTAACCTCCCTGTAGGGTAGGGGTCAGATGGGCTTAGTCCCCCTGCAAAAACACCTACTTTACTTTTTTTCATAGGACTGAATTCCCAGCTCAGTGAGTGGAGACCTCATCATGTTGAACATCAGGGACTTAGAGACTAAGAGGGATAAAGGCAAACAAGGAGTATGTTCATAGGTTCGTACTAGGCTATCTGCCCTAGGGCATTTATAAGCCTAGCCAGAGTGTGTGTGGCTTTCACCACCCGTTAGGATGAGAATACTACGCCCTTTTAGGGTTTAGTTTACTGTGCCTCTTGATGAGGCACATGAGGAAGTACATGGCCTCAAACATGAAGGGAGAAAGGCTACATCTGTGACATAAAGGGATGGAGTCCTGACAATGATACAGCCATCCAGGGTTCAAGTACAAGCCCAGGAACTTGAGGTGTCAACCAGGTAGGGCGACTAAAGAAATGCATAGGCTGCTTGTGTTTCCTGGGGAGAGGTTGAGGGGAATGTTGTGCAGCATGTCTTACAGCAAAAAAATTTTAGGGACTGGGAACCTACAGAGAACTATCTGGTTGAAGAGAAAGGATGGGATTAGATTGCCTGAGGTGCTACATCACTCATGGATATGGGTAATAGCCCCATATTAAACCCATTGCATGCCCCTCCTTGACTGTTTATGCAACACACAGAGGATGGAATGTTAGGGCATAATAAAAAAAATTCTGAAGTTTATCTGAATGACATCTGCTCAGTAATCAGTTCTAGCCCCATGGGGGAGGGTAATTGGCCAGATTGTTGGTAGTCATGGGAGGGAGCCATGGGAGGAAAATAAAAATGGTTGACGTACAAAAGTGTTAGCAGTGAATACTTGGAGAAAGAAAGAAAGAAAGAAAGAAAGAAAGAAAGAAAGAAAGAAAGAAAGAAAGAAAGAAGGCAGCATACGAACAATGACATAAAAAGGAGAAGAGAAAATGAAAAAAAAGAAAGAAAAATGCTAGTACTAAGTATAGTATACTTGTGTAAGAGTGAGCGATTTTCACATACCAGAATGTACAAAAAGTGCTGATTTATTTTTTCATATTGACAGGTACACAATCACAATTCAAGTCATGTTTCTGATCAGCTTGAGCAGCAATGTATCATTTTAAATTTGTTGGTTTGTGTTAACTATTTAGATAGTGGAAGATTATAAAATTGTGATAATAACATTTTTTGATTCTGAAATTCTCAGAAAGGAAATGTTTGCCTCGTCTGCTTTGACAGGTGGTTCATGTATCAAACATATTATTACTGATAATCAAAAATGCATCCTGGGTAATGGGGAATTGTCTTGAGTCATTGGGTTTGGTCCAATATATGTTAACAAAAGGGATAATTACTTGTGACAACTCCTGGAAAAACAGGGCGCCCCTGTCTATCTATAGCATGACTGGAAAACCTAAAGGAACTTATACATGTAATTGTAATTACTTTAGTCACATAGATTTAAGTCCACTCCCCCCAAGCTTCAATGATTACATAAACTTAGAATGTTTATTGAAACTTAAGACCATTAAAATACATTCAGACTTCCTTCTGTTCTCAATGATTTATTTTCTTAATCAAATATGTTTTCATATGTTTTACTTATAGCTTTATCATTGGCATTGAAATGGACACTATATAAAATAGTTTTTACTGCATACTGATACCACCTTTAGTATCACATAATTGTTCTGTTTTAAGAGAAACGTGTTAAACATTAAGTAAAAGCTATTGTCTGTACTATTGCAGTGTTTATTGTTTTTACTATATATGAAGTATTCATTGTGGATGAAAGTCTAAAAGAGAGAAAAATTACACAGCATGAAGACAAAGACAACAAGGAAATTGAACATGTATAATAGAAAAGGCTAACGCTAAGCTGAGAATTGAAAAAAATAAACGTAATAACTGAGGTTATGCTGATTTAGATGTTTCTACAGATTAGCATGTTCAGAAGTGTGTCTTGGTCAAAACATCTGCTGAAATGTCTTTGCAGAAGTCTGTAACATTACAAAATACTTTCCCTGTGTTGCAATGTTTAAAACCCTTGCTGCATAAAAGTACTTGATGCCAGTTCATCCAGTCTATTATCACTGACATTGCTTTACGAAAGTTTTCTAATTAAACAAAAATTACTTTAAAAAAAAAAAAATTAACTTTTAGATAAAGCAAGTACTGCAATTGCTGTGGCAATAAGGGTCAGATCAGGCCAATGTTTTATGCTGCCATAGTATTCAGAGAATGACGTTCCTATTCAGTAGAAACAGGAGTGAAGCCAAATGTTTGTAACATGATATTTTGAAGGTAACCAATGATGTAAAAGAACAAAAGCAAATCAAAAGCCACTGAGTAAGACAGGAGACAAGGTCAAATGCTGCTTCATCAGAAACACAAAGTACATGTTGCATGAGATCTTTATTCAATATTTTTTTCATCTGGTAAATCAGATAAAGATAGTAGAAATCCTGTGAAAATTTTATTTGCCGAGCTTGATTGTGTTTTCCACTGCAGTCTGTAAGCTGCAGTAATGTTACAAATTTATCAAGTTAAAGAGTCTTGTCTGAAATTAATATTACCTGTGACACAAGAAAATGTTAATTCTTGCAAGTGAAATTTGAGTCAGATTCATAATGCCTGTATTTTTATTAGACCTTTATCCTTAGCATACATCCATACAAAAAGATGAAGTTAGGAAAGTAAGTTTATGCTAACTGTACACCCTAATAATGAGCAGAGTGAACTGCAGCTCAAAATTTTGTCTTTTTTTTTTAATTTTGCCCATTGTTGTCTCCTCATAGATGACCATTATCTGCTCACAGGTCCTCTCCTCCAGCTGCTTCCTGGGTTTCTCCCATCCACTGGTTATACTGATCCTGACTCCTGGGTTTCTCCCATCCACTGGTTATACTGATCCTGACGTCAACCTTTCTAGGACTAACTTCATTTCATATTTGGGGTTGGTGAGGGGATCAGGTATATGAGGCAGAGCCACATTGCTGCTGATTATTTTTCTCCTCTTTTCTCCCACCCCTGGCACTGTTCAGTAACACCATGTGGACAGGTAGTGCAATGCGTATCAGTACATCTCTGCTTCTCACTTATGCAAAGGACTAATAGCAGGATGCCACCCCTCCCCAGGCAATCTATGCATGGTTGTTTCGCCAGTCTCCATCAGGAAACCAACCATGCAAATGTATCCCAAAAGGCACCTTTAATTCCAGGAATGGCATCCCTATCATCCCTGCATGAGCCATCCAGTAATCAAACCTGGGTCACCTAGGCTATAGTCAGTGTCTTAATATAGTATGCCTCCAGAACAGGCTAGGATTTACAAGAAGAGTAAGTTCAGTCTGTGAATAATCTAGAAGTAAAAGGAGAATGACAAGATTTCCCAGCATGCTGTTGCTAAAATCCCATGCTATGCCAACTGTGCAGACAACAACATCACTGCTGACTCCCTGTTATAGAGGAAGACATTGAACGCACTACAAGAGCCCCCAGCATGGACACCCAGGATTATGGACTAAAAGACTGCGGTGGTGGTGCTGCGGTAGTGTTGTCGCCTCACAGTAAGACGTCCTGTTCGATTCTCAGCTAAAGCGTCTTCTGTGTGGAGACATGCGTGAATGGGCATACCTTCGTTGAAGGTTGTGCGTCAGAGCTGGCAACTTGGCATGTAAAAATCTACTGCCAATCATTAGTGGACCGGAGTTCTGCTGTGGCGACCCCTAACTGGGAAAAGCCGAGAGATACAACATCACAGGAGTAAAAGACAGATCCTCAAATGCCAAACTATTAAAGTAAAACAAACTAATCAGAAATGACACTAAAGGAAGAGAAGCCTTTAAAACAATATTTCTTGCAGACCTAAGCACCTCTGTATATCCCACATCTAGCCCTTTAACATCTTCGTACATTAATATAGCTCTTCAACTGTATACATGCAGAGAAAGTTCTAAAACCCTAAACACTGACAAATCATTTCCTCCCCTTTGCAGAACTGCTTCCCTTAACAAACGGAAGCTGAACTACAATTGCAGATCATACAAGTTAATAAACACTGCAGCTTCTATTTTCCTAATAGCCATAGCCAAAGGAGTAATCTAAAATGAAAGATCACATTTCCCCATAAGAGAGCTACGATCATTAAAATCATTATTCACTGCATCTGCCTCAACATAATTTCATTCTATATAACTGCCATAAATGAAAATGATACAAACTTTTACTTTTGTTAGCATACCTCTCAACCTCTTAGTGCAATAAATCTGGACAAAGCCTGGCAAAATGGGGGGGGGGGGCAAGGCCCCAAAACTAGGGAAAGATTTTAAATATTGCTTTTATAAACTTAGAAAATTGCTAGAGTAACAGGGTTTGTGTTAGCATACATTTTCTGAAAGATATGAAGTCTGAAACTCAAATGTATGTCATTATTTGGTGACTTCAGTCCTCAGATCATACCAGTAATTTGCCAGAAAACCACAAATTTTGTGAGGAACACAACAACAATATGAGGAAAAAATCTGGACATTCTGTAAAAATCTGGATAGTTGAGAAGTATGGCTGTTAGTGGAAACCATGCTGGCCCCTATATTTATCTTTTATTGACCAGGCTAGTGGCCTCTTTTCAGGGAAGAAGCCCAAGGTGGTATTTATATTATTATGGGAAATTTGGCCATGGCATAGGGAAACTTCACCTTCTCTTTTTGATAGGTGTCATGGGATCTTGTTCATCCACCTGAGCTACAACTGACTCAAACAAATAGGATCTTGGTTTAACACCTGGTTTGAAGGACAGCAGCCTAAATGATGGACTGCAGTGTAAGTGAGCCAATCACCTGGAGTAGGAGTAGAACCTACAGCTTCCTGATTCTCAAGCACCAAAGGCATGTGTGTTATCTGTTGGGCCACTGCATACAAACAAGTATCCATCCATCAGTAGATCATATGAAGAAGCAACAGCAGAAACAGAACTACAACACCCATTAACACCAGGCATACATGCTGGTCTCAGGGAAATTAAAGCTGCACCCAAGAAAAACTATTGTATACAAAGCATGTTTGTGGTCATGTACTTGTGAAGAGGTACAGTTTTGTGACTCTGTGCACATGCATAAAAGCACTGACACAGAGATTGCCATTTATAATCTCAGTATCTTGCTAATTGCTCTAACAGTACACATCTTGTTGATGTAGCTTTCATTCATTCATTTGTTGAGTGGGTTAGTGAACTACTCCATCTCTGCCCCCTTTCAGCTATAAAACAGGCCATAAATGCAAGGTTAAATGTGTTATGTGCGGACAATAATTTTAGAGCAGCAAAATAAAACATATTTTTGGGAGGTGTGGTGAAACAGAAATACCCTGAGAAAGTCCACACAGACACAGAGAGAATAAACAAACTCCATACATAAGTGAACAGTTGTCAATATTAAACCCTGTACCCTAAATATGTGAGTCAATACTCTTAACCACTGAGAAAACTATAGCAACCTGTGTTCCAATTTCAATGCAGTCTGGCACTCCACATATTTTTGTCCATGGTATATCATATCCATAAAACAACCCCATATAGTAGTCTGCTTATTATGACTCCACTTAGCGAAGTGATTCCAACATGTTGTGAAGAGCTCATTACTGTATGTGTGCAGGAATCACCAGTTAGGTGTTAGTGTTAATCACACAGCTTACTTAAGGGGAAACTATGCTGGCTTGTGTTATATGTACACAAACCACCACATACCGCTCTGTTCTCAGATTACCGTTTCTGCAATATTGTTTCAACATTGGCATGTGAATCCTGCAGTGCTATTCTCTCTAGCAGAATCGGGGTTATTTTATTTATTTATTTATTCATTCATTCATTTAGCTTTCTTGATTGGGTTAGTCTCTGCAATCCTATGGTCTGTTTTCAGAAAATACCCAAAGTGGTATACATACTGAATGAGGATAATTTCACCAAGTACTTGGGCAAGTTCCCTATTTCAGGGATTTAGGTTCATAGGTTCATAGATTAGTACTAAGCTAACTGCCCATGTGGGCCATTTTAAGCCTAGACAATTACCCCAAGTGAGAATGAAGCCCTATACCTTGTGTCTGTAAGGTAAACACTTTAACCCTTGTGCCAACCTCCCACCCCTAAAAATAAACATACTTCTTCTTTCGGCTTTTCCCGGTTAGGGGTCGCCACAGCGGATTACCTGTTCGCTCATGATTGGCAGTGGAGTTTTACAGTGTCGAGTTGCCAGCCTGGTGCACAACCTTCCACAGAAGACACACACACACACACACTCACACCTAGGGCCAATTTAGAGTGTCCAATCCACCTACAGCATGTCTTTGTTTTTTGGTTTGTAGTTTATCATGTTCAGTAGAGTTGTGTTACTATCTGATGTGAGAATAGAACCCACATTCTTCTGGTCTTCCAGCACCAAAGGTGAGTGCACCACCTACTGATCCACTGACACTGCTTTATAACTTGTCTGGCCAAAAGATATATATATAGGTGGCAGTTCCTGATTGATTATGCATGGAAGAGACTCCTGCCAGAGAAGAAAAATTAAAAAAAAAAATTCTTTAACCCTTTAGTGCAACTCTCCAGTGTTTTACTTTATCATTTTGTCTTTTTATTACTACCTTATTGCCATTAAATTAAATGTCATAAGCAAAAAGTCCCTGCATCAGAAAAGTGGCATTCTTTTTCCAAGTAAACATGCTAAATTATTTTAGTTTCTATAGCTTTTAATGAAAATATGTACTGCTTCCTTTTTTTTCCCTTCTGTAATTTGGCTCCACCTTACCATATCCTTATAGTGTTAGCAATCAGAAAGACTTGGCTCTCTTTCTAAGCTGTGGCGCACAAAAATATAAAGTTTTATATTAGTTATAAAGATAAATCATAGAATCATAGCATGCACAAGGGAACTGGGCAGTGTTGTCGCTTATGCCTTGCTAGTACCCACCCTTAGACCTTACTTTTTTACAAGATGTAATAGGTAATAGGTTAGTACTAGGCTAACTGCCCTTGCGAGCCATTTTAAGCCTAGCCAATTATCCCCTGTGAGATTCAAACCCTGAATCTTGTGTTTGTAAGGCAAACGCCTTAACCATTAGGCCACCCTCCCAACCATAGGCTAGTCATACTAAGGGTGAATTTATATATACCCATCCAAATGGCTAATTCCTTCTTAAAGGAAGATAGTGTGTAAAAAAACAGTCAGCCCTACTGGACACCACTGTTATACATTTTCTAATACAAAAAATAATAAAACTAGCTAAAAACAAAGGAACACAGTTATTCAGAACAAAACGTGAGTACTTTTGTCTTACAATTCTCAAGACATCTTCAGACCTCCAGACTGACACAATAACCCCAAAAAACATAATTCTTGAGAACTGTAAAACAAAAGCTCCCAATTTGGTTCTGAATAAAAGCACTCACTTGGGTTTGGAGTAAAAGTGTGTGCCATTGTTCTTAGGTGTTTTTATTGTTTTTATAAGATAATGTGTCGCATTGCTTGATCTGGAGAATAAGTTTGTTCCTGAGAAGGGGTAGTTGTTGCATGACAAATCTTTCCCTCCACTGAGATTTATTTGCTGAAACAGGTTCATATCTCTGGTTTTAGTGTTTACTGGACTGTTTGATTTGTAGAAAAATAAGAAGTCATGGATAGCAAGATCCCTAATGACCTGGAAGGCAAGGCACAGATCACACCTAAGGACACTGAATACAGCGACAAATCCTCCAGCCCCTTTTGGTAGCTCAGGTCCTTTAAGCCCATGATCTGTTTTATTATTATTTTTTATTTTTCTATTTGGTAACTGGGTAGGAGGAATCAAAGCTGATCATAGTCAAATGGGGCCTTAGGCAGGGGTAATTGATCACCCCCCCCCACCAGCCATTCTGTGTCCCATTATTTGGCTATCTCTCCGCAGTTGACATAAACACTGTTCAGAGCTGTCAGTGTGCATAGTATTTTCTTCTTTATGTCCACAGCGATTACATATATTTGGATTTAATATAAAACTTTTATTTCAAATGTTGTAGTAACTGATATACATTTGCTAAACAAAACAAGACAGTCTCACAATGAAAGCAGACTTAGCATGATCAACAGTAAACTTCTCTGCCCTTGAAACCCACATTCATAGAAAAGGCATTTGGCTAGTGGCCGATTAAGTGTATCTTTGGGATGTTTTCAAATCATGGGCTCCAGCACACATTTCGAGGACCATGTATACATGCATGTTCTTTGATTCATATACATGATTGTATTAAGGTATATTCCTTGTCTAATATAGCTACACTTGTCAGAGTGTGTTTTAAATTTATAGTTTTGAATATTTGCTTCCAGTAAGCAGTGAAACAAAATGTATTAGCCAATAATGGCAAAACTGCCCATTTTGGAACATTTCAACCATGAGAGGCCACTCAAACTGCTATCATTATAATCCATGAATATCAGCTAATATACAGAATCTCTGTAGAAGTGAAAGTCTTCTAAATAATTGCACATTAAAAAGAACTATTTCGAATGGATAGGTTGCTGCTGGAAAAAAAATTGCATTTCAGTGCTTAATCTACAAAGGTTGTGCCTGCTGCCCTTGAATAATAAATTTCCAATGTTACATTAAAAAAAAACTGTTGTGCTGGTGATATGTAATAGAGAATGGCCAGCACAAAGTCGATAGTTACCTGGCATCTCATCCAAATGGTGGTATATTTAGAAGTGCATCATCCTCCCCCCTTACGCTGCACTGTAGTGTCAACAATTGAGCTGCCTGGTGTGGGAATACCTGTTGCGCTACTGACTATGAAACTCTATGATTGACATTGACAGGCTGTAATCCTTACTAATTTACAAAAGCAAAAAAATTAAATTAAATTAAAGAATAAAGCACGAGTGCAGGCTGGATGAAAGGAATAAATAAAATTTAATTGAGCACTTTCGATGCAATTACAATGACTTCTTCAGATTCTGAATTACAATGACTTCTTCAGATTATTCCTTTCATCCAGCCTACACTCTTGCTTTATTCTTTAGGTGTTCGTTTGTTTTTTAAATTAAATTAAAGGAAAATTGGTAGTTGGTGTGGAGGTTTAAGGTACTTGCCTATCAATAACTGAGGTTCAGGATTTGACTCTGATCAAAATCACCTGACTAGACAGTGCCCCTAAATGGGAACTATATGCACATACCAGATCCATTGCTGTTTCTCTGCAATGCTACAATCTCCACCACTGAACACTATGTTGTTCTACTTGCTGTAAACAATCTCCCACAGACTGTCTGCTGCCAGCATGAGAGGTGCTGCTGCTGCTACTCTAACTCTCCCACTCAGACAATGTGCAAAGGGCTGCCTTGCCTTAATTATAATCAGCACTACAATGACTTGCAAGGCTTCTGAGGATGTTTTGCACTTATGGAAGCGATTTTTTAAATGTTTTTCTAGCAGAGCTGGCCTCCATAGCAAACACAGGCCCCAGGACTAGGCAGCTGCCTAGGTCACCTAGTGCTGGATCTGGCTCTGTGAAGGGTGGTCCAGAGACCCTTTTCAGCCATGACCCATTTTTGTCAGGGATCTTTGGGGTTTGTCCATCTGCTTCATATGTTTAGTAAGATACATCCCAAAGGGGGCATTGTATTTGATGAAGGGCAGATCAGTGCAAAATATAGAGGAATAAGAATGTATTTTTCTGTATGGGAAATACCCATTACAATTAGCCGTACCAAACAGAAAGATTTCCTGACAATTATTGCAACATGGTGATCAAAGGAGATGCAGTTATCTACCCATGTTCCAAGGTCTCTCAAAACATCTTCACTTTGAACTAGGGTATTTTTTGTACTGTAAGATGGAAGGATGGTCTGTTAGCCAAAAGCAACAATATTGCATAGTTTATCATTTAGCGTTAGCTCATTTTCAGAGCACCCGCTATTTACACTGAGAAGCTCATTTTCTAACATCTGCATATCAGAAGGGGACTTAAGTACAACACTCAATTTACAATCATCTGCAAACTTGGTTAATTAGAGCTCCCATTTCTGATATGGAGATCAGAAAAGTATATGCGGATACCTGTGATACCCAACTGGTTACTTTTAAGCTTTCTGAGGACACCCGCACCTCCATCGCAGTGTGGGCTCTGTGCATAAAAATTCAGGGACAAAGACAGGATAAGTTCAAGTTAAATAGTTGTACGAGCATGTCCACCAATGCATGTTTAGTGCAGCGGGCATCCTGGTATCTGATGAAGCCCCATGGAAGATGTAATTTTTGTTTTGGAGTGTACTTTTAACAAGTGTTCTTTTCTAATGATAGGGAGTGTAAGAATCTTAGATATATATGGATTTTGTATAAGATGTCTTTAGGGTGGAATTTGCACTGCATTTGTTTGCTAATATATTTGCCATACCCTCTTGTTCACAGTAGGTAGTGACATTATGAATGTTAAGAGTACTGTTGGGTGGTATTTCATAACCTCCTTTCATGAGCAAAGAAAGATATGTAATAATCCTTAGGTTCCGATACCAGTCTTAGTGTACCATCGAGGGGTGTGGAACACACAGACCACGTTTACTGCATAAGTGATGCCTCTATTTTAGTTAAATATTTGCATCACATACAAGTAGTTTGTGATGGGGTAAGTAGTAATTCATTGTCTGTGAGCATCAGCCAGTTACTACACTGCCTGAGTATCCCAAGTGCTATAAGGTTACTACACTGCCTGAGTATCCCAAGTGCTATAAGGTCACTACACTGCCTTAGTTTCCCAAGTATTATAAGGTTACTACACTGCCTGAGTTTCCCAAGTGTTATAAGGTTGCTACACTGCCTGAGTTTCCCAAGTGTTATAAGGTTTCCCAAGTGTTATAAGGTTACTACACTGTCTGAGTATACCAAGTGTTATAAGGTTACTACACTGTCTGAGTATACCAAGTGTTATAAGGTTATGTCACTGCCTGAGTATACCAAGTGCTATAAGGTTACTACACTGTCTGAGTATACCAAGTGTTATAAGGTTACGTCACTGCCTGAGTATACCAAGTGTTATAAGGTTACTACACTGCCTGAGTATACCAAGTGCTATAAGGTTACTGCACCGCTTGAGTATCCCAAGTGCTATAACGTTACTACACTGCCTGAGTATACCAAGTGCTATAAGGCTGGCAACTGAGGGAAGACAAGCTGGCTGAACTTTCATTTTGATCATAATGCATAGCTCAAAGCAGAAAAGGTGTTTTTCAGCAGACCCTAAAACAACACTGGCTTTTTGTTATATTTTAGAACAAGAGAATTTGCCTACTGCATGACTCTGAGCAAGTCACTTAACTAGACAGATTTCCCAGCCTGAGCCAGAAAAAGGTTTATGTAGATCAGTGCTCTATCTTCATTAATGAATACAAAATAATTAAATAAATAAATGCTGTTGTCATTTTTTTTTTTCATTCTTACCCCCTACCTTTTGTCACAGATTGACTGCAGCCAGCTTATATTGTTCCATTAATTGTTCTTCAACAGTAAAGAAGGTTAAATCTTTTGAATAAAAACCTGTTAAGTTTGGTAAAACAATATGTCAGTACTTCCCCCATCTCAATCAGGAAAGATGTTTTAATGTTACCATGGTTACCTATATTACTCAGAGTAGCTGGATGTCATTACTTCCCTATATTACCCTGAGTATCTGGATATCAGTACCTCCCCATCCCAAACACAGAAGTTGCCTTAATGTTACAGTGGTGACTTACATTTTTCTGAATTTCTAGATGTCAGTCCTTCGCCATCCCAAACACTGAAGTTGTCTTAATGTTATCATGTATCCAGACTCCTTACATGTTTAGCAATGCCACTATGGTATTTCCATATTTAATAATTCTAAAATGCTGATTACTAAACTTCATTGAAACCATATGAAATCTGTCTCATCGGTATAGAAGCCATCCTCTCCTGGCTATCAGGAAACATACTAGAAATCATGTTTAGTGATGTCATCATTAATTGGGCAACCATTTACACTTCATGTGACACTTATTCACTGAACCTGAACAACTTTACACAACTTACTGAAGCCTCAAACAGCTTGAATAAAACTTAACATTCATTCTCAACCGTGGAATTGATTGTTACAACCTGCCCCCCAAAAATCTGCCAGTCTGACACATTACCTGATAACATTAGTGATCACCACCCAACTTAGAAATTACAATAGGAACCCATCATTTCTTCATTATACTACAGTCAGCAACCTAACAAATTTCAACATCAAGACGTTCATAGATGCACTCAAACAAATAAATTGGTATCATCTAAAGCATCTCGCCCTAGATGAAGCAATAGAAACATTTAACACAATTTTCTTAGATATTCTAAATGGCCAAGCCCTCCCTAAGAAGAAAATGCATCGAAATGAAATCTCACACCTTGATTAACTCAGAACACAAAACAGCTAATGAGAAAAAGAGATAGAAGGTGGAAGAGGTAGCAAAAGAACTAGAGAACTCTGGCCTTTGAATACTCCAGAAATTCATGAAATTAAGTCAAAAACAGGTAAAAAAAGACAATAAAATGTATATTTTACCTTACACAATGACCATAAAACAAACCCAAAGATATTCTGGGTATCATTTAACCATCTCCTAAACCCTGATAAACCACCCCAATCTAACCTTACAACTAATGACACTGACGGCAACATAGCTTGCTCTTTTAACTCAAACGTCAACACAGCTGCTTCCCTCCTTCACAATAACACCAGAAACCAGCTTATTTAATTCTACTCCAATCCCATTTAGCCTACCTATCTCAACTACAACCACTGCAAACCTCCTCCTTATGTTTAAGCCAAACACTTTAGCAGCTGACAATCTTCCGACCAAATTCATAAAACTAGCCACAGATGCCCTAGCGGTCCCAGTCTCCATATTCTTCAATAGGTCTATAAATGAATCCAAATGCCCCAAAATCTGGAAGCAAAGTTACATATTACCTCTTCATAAAGGTGGAAAAGCTAATGACCATTTGTGAGTACAAAGAAGGTAAAGTAGCTAGTCATGCAATTGCTATAATACTTACACTATCAAAGATAGTGGGAAGATGTGTTCCTCACAATTGCTAACAGTAGCTTTTAGACCATATCCTAGTCTGTAGCTCCCAGCATGTTTTTTTTTGTCCTAACTACAGCATAATAACTGCCTTAGTATCTTTCCTAAATACCATTAAGCTACACCGTAATAACAATATTTTGGTTTCTGCCACCTTTCTTGATCTCTCAGAGGCATTTGAAACAGTATCCCATTCTAAATTACTCCATAAGATCACCAGTCTTATCCTCTCTATTAACACTATCAAATGGTTGCATTGCCACCTAAGCAACAGAAAATAATGTGTCATGTGGCAAACAACGTACTCTTCCTTACTCCCAGTTAAAACAGGTATCCCTCAATTCTCTATACTGGGACCATTGCTGTTTAATGTATTTGTCAGTAATCTTCATACAGCATCTGCTCCCTCCTCACTTATTCAGTATGTAAATAATTCCACCCTTGTTTGCTATACTCCATTCATTAATGAGTTACAAGCCAAATCCAGGAATTATACTCCTCAATCAAACTCTGGCTACATCAGCAAGGCCTAATACTCAATGATAAAACGACAAAAGTCATGTTCTTCCTACTTAGATCCAGTCCTTCCACCAGTTTCATTCTGGATATTATTCCAAACACCAAACTCATTGGCGTTACCCAGGACAATAAATTAAAAATTGACTTCCATATATCCAGTGTCAATAAAATGTCAAAAACTAGGTGCCTTATACAGAATCATATCTCTCAGATCAAGTCCATAATGCTACAGCCAATGCTTTCTCCCTTCTCAGTCTTCTCTATGCTGTTCCAATCCATATTAACCTCCAAACTACTTAACAACAAAGACTAGAACAATGCTACAAGAAAAAAATGTAAAATTTGCCTCCCTACAAGAACTCACCACTGCATTGCTCTAGATAAAAATAACTGGATGGAATTTCCCAGCTATCTTCAATACACCCAGCTGAAGGCCGCTCACTTATCAACCAACCATCCAAATGTCCTTGCTAATCTCAATGATAAAATGGTACTGTCCTACAAGAGAACTCTTCTCTAAAGTTACAAATAGCTTACCTAGCAGGACAGGGCCTTAAATGCACATGGTTCTGCTTTGTACTTATGCCATGTGGCCAAACTCTGGAATCAGTTGCCATTTGTCCTCAGATAACCTTAAACTGAAAGCAGTTTCATGAAAAATCTCTACACACATCTCCTTAACTCTAAAGTCTGCCCCACTCTTCCTCTCCTGGTTAATTAGTCGTGCCTCCAACTGTTCCTTCTCTCAAACTGCAGAGTTTTTCCTCTATAGAATTTTGCTCTTTTCATATCTGTTGATGTGAAACCATAACTTTTTATTTTTTATAACCTTGATCATGCAGATTAATAATGCTACCCTCCTTCACTCACCGTTACACTCAGTCCTCTAGATTTTTACACATTTTAGTATGTAACTCTGACAATATTTTTATATTTTTTATCTTTCCTTCTTAGACAACTGCTACTTATCACATTAACCTAGACACCTAGTCTGTGGTGGATCTGTAATCAATATATTTCAAATATTGTTTGTATTCACAAATGGTCTGCTGTATTCTCCTTGGATGTTTTTCTCTCACTAAATAAGTTTTTGGAGCTTTTCTCCCTGGGCCTCTGCTGAAAAGGGGTCTTGCATGACACAGTCAGACCTTCCCAGTAAGAATATGCAAATGAATAAACATTTAGACAAACAAATAAATAAATATTATGGTTACCTATATTATTCTGCGCATGTGTTCAATAATACTTTTTAGCCAAAGCATTGATCAATTTACCAGCATTTTTCAGACTGATGCTTGTTTCTCCCAATCCCGTTTTGAAAATTATACTCTGCTGCAGCTTCATGTTCAGTCGAAAGCACTGACAGACTTGCCCATCTACCTTACTCATATTACAGTGAAGTAACTCTGCTCTAGTAGTATCCCACTAGCTACTTTACCTTCTTTGTCAGAGTATACAAATGACCAACATCCTCTAACTTCTTTGACCTAGTCAGTTTTGCACTCTTTTAGAAATGTCACATGGATTAAACTGTTTATTATGGGTGTATGTTGACAGATCTAAATGGAAGTAAGTTAGATGATGTATCACTCCATGATCCAGTGCCCTGTCATACTGTCAAAAAAATTCCACTCTGTTCTCTGATTTGCTTCTGTCCTGGGTAACACAGATCAATGCTAATTTCTCTTCCCATCTTTCAAATTTAATTAGTCTGTTTACCAATATAGTCAGAATGATCCTGCTGAATGTTTCCTCTCTCTACTATCCAGTTTTAGGTTTTGGGAGTGGTATTAGCATTTTATAATCTTTCATAGTGTCTCCTTACCCTGTAACAAGTTGGGAACTTATGCTTTACTTTTCACAGTATTCTAGCTGCAACAGGCAATTTCTATCTTTCAGTCTAGTAACTAGAGATGTACTCAGAAATGCCTTGCAGATCAAAGACTAAAGAATCCAAGAGATATTTGGAAGTAAAGATATTTATAGTAACAACAAGTTAAGCTATACAATAATGTATTCCTATGGCTTGACCTGAAAACTTATACATCAAGCAGGTCTTCAGATATAAAAACAGTTGTGTGCAGTAGTGCTGGACAATGAAAAAAGACTTCCAGTAACTTGTAACGTGTAACTGTCTTTATGAAGCTTTATCTTTATAGGCTACCCTTCATATTCTGTTTCTGTGACAAAAAGGTCACTTTTAGGAACGGACACTGAATTATTAAGCTTCACACCTGGGTGATTAGTGAAAGGTATGGATGGCTTTACAGATGGCTGATGAACAAATGCACAGGGAATGGTTCTGAAATGTGAGATAACATTGTCATCAGGTGAAGAGGCAGGCTGCTGTCACGCAGACTGTGTGTTCTCAGTTGTGTCATACACTGTTGCTAGGCAGATGTCATGCCCCAGCCATGTGTATTGGAGTTGGTCTGGAAGTGTGTATCAGCATACTCCAACCATGCATAAAAGAGAGCTCTCTCTACTTGTGCATTACAGAGCAGTTCAGCAGAAGATAATGTAGCTTTCATGGACTGTTGATTTTCAGAACAATCAGTTCATCACAGAGTGTGTTATGAAACAGCATGTACATCAAGTGCTTTATATATTTTCATTTCCTGCTCTTCTAATTATTATGGGCTCACAGGTATTAGATTAGTTGCCTTTGTGGGCTATTTTAAGCTTAGCCAATTTCCCTTCCAAAGGTGAAAATCAAACTCTGTACTTTCTTTATGGGAGATAAACACCTTAACCATATCACCAACCCCCAACCTTAATAAGTTTACCGGATTCTCTGATTGCCTTAGAACACATACTGTTAAATACTAGGTTAACTGCCCTGAAGGGTCATTTTAAGTGTAGGCACTAACCTGGGGTCCAAATCAAACCCTGTACCTTGTGTCTAGGATATGAGGACCATAACCATTATGCCAGATCCACCCATCTGATGGTTGTGTGCAGTCAAGTATCTTACTACAGGCCAGTTCATGTTCCACATATGATTATTGGGGAGAATCTTTATTTCAGTGCAGCTGATTTCTTCCTGCTGTAGCACTATTGTAACAATGGACCAAAATAATCAGAAGCATTTCATTTACTTGTTAACCGCAGATCTGCTCCTCTCATACTTACAGCTCCAAATGTATATGTCATGAAACAGACCAGCTGTTTACAAAATGTAAAAGCTAATCTTGAAAAAAACAGATTACAAATTCTCTGAAGTAAATTCTAAAGCATCTTACCCCGATTACTGAACTAGTATTTCAAGTAACATTCTGTGATACTTCCAGTACTGTTCCTTCCAACAGTTTACCCAAGCATACAACCTTTTTAATGGCCTTACAGTAAGAAGCTAAACAACCCGTGTTGTAAAAAACAAAGTGAAAATGGTTGTAATCATGTGCAAGCTCTTATCACTACCAGTTGTACTGTGTTACCTCCATAATTCCCCGATCCAAGCTATCCAATTCTGTATGTGTAGTGGCAGTGTTGTTCTGTCTTGACTGTCTCTTCTTTCTCCAACATTGTACTTTTTTTCTTATTTCCACTAACGATGCAGATCATTTCCATTTATATTTGCTATCTGATTTCTGATTGTTTGATTATCTATGACTAATCATGTTTTATTTAACTGACAATTGATTAACCTTAACTCAAACATTTAAATTCTTGGGAAATCACACTGTTAAATAAATAATAGTCCCAAGGTTGAAAAACATTTAGGTGCAATTTTATTTTGCATGGATCCTCTGCACCTCCCAAAGTGGGGGCAAGTCCCCATATTTCCAGTTTTGAAATATACCTATGATGAGGTAACTCAAGCTCAGAGAAAAGGAAGGAGGGGGGAAAACAACAGTAAACTCACTTTCACACTCTGCTCTGACTTCTTGGTGCAGTGATTATGCAAGCCAGAAAGCCTCATTTCATCAAAACATTGACTACAAGAAGCTTGCATCCTTCCTGTTTCAACACTTGGAGACTCGTTATTTGTGGTTGCTGTGATAGACTGTAGGTTTCTCTTGTTTACATTTTTCAAGATTTTTTTCTGGGTTTGTGTCAAGTGGTGATATCTATTTTGCTGAATATCAAAAGAGTGAAACCAGAATATCAAAAATGGCAAAAGACCAAAATGAAAGAAACCAAACAGGACTTTTGAAACTGGTAGTAACTTGTTACAGAGCATAACAATGGAACAAAGATATATAAAGCTGAAATGGCAAAACCAAATATGACATATTTTTTACAGTCAGCAAGCCAACATCCCACACTCTTGCATTCCTCATGTGGAGGACTGCCCCACCCCCCCAACATGCACCCCTATGATGCTTAAATGCTTCAACTCTGAGGTCAGACAAAGCCAGTTAACAAAACCAGACTGCTGAAATGCAATGAAACAAAGACTGATAGCAAAAAGATGGAGGCACTGTTGTCCCTATGCAGACTGATACAGAAAGTATGCTTAGACTATTGTGCCAAGTACTCAAAACCGCGCTTTTAGAACACTGCAGATCGTTAGATGGAGGTAGAAGTAAAGAAAGATTCAGGGAATTAAACACATACTCTGTAGGGGAGAGAGTAACCTAATAACACTAATTTCTTTTGTCTTTTCAGAGTTAGGGGTCGTCACAGCGGACCTCCGGTCTGCTAATGATTGGCAGTGGATTTTTTACGGCGGCGAGTTGCCAGCCCAATGCCCAACCTTCAAAGAAGGCACAACCATTCATGCACGCACCTACTTGCATGTCTTTAAACGTCATAGTGACCTGATACAACTATTAAATGAATTGGCAGCTGAATGCAAAATGGGAATAGTTTCCTTCTGCTGCACCACTAAGACAGGTTTGGTTAGAAGCCTGGGTACCAGACGACTGGAGGGTGGGGAAACTGGGAAGGGTGATGGCCAGTTTTCCTCTCTCATGGCCGTAAGCATGCATTTTTGCACTTTCTGACAGCTTATATCATGCATAAACTTCTGTACATGAGGGCACCAATGGACGTCTACAGAGGGACATGAAACTAGAAGCATGTTAATGTTCTTCATTAATATAACTGGACATTGAGGGCAAAATAAAGGTCAGAACATAATAAGAAAAGCACCTCACACATGCAATGTGTTGGGCTTGAGGATATGCCATGCAGCTTTCATCCTTTAGGTAACATATAAACCCATAACCTCTCACCACCATTTTAAAATTCGACAGGAATGGAAGTTTGGGGAGGGGCATAATCAGACATATTGCCACAAGCGGCATGGAAATCTAACACACAAACTGACAGTTGCATTGTGTGTTCCACCTATGCAGACTACAGGTCTCAGAGCAGACTTAAGGGGGTAGGTATTGTAAACCATTACCATGCAGTTGTCTCTAAAAGAGAAGATTGACTTCACCATGCAGACATCTGTGTACCATCCTGTTCTGCATACTGCTTGCTGACCATCAAGCTCTGTAAATGGTTGGCCATCCTTCGCATACTTGCTGAGAACCAGTTGTGGAGCTGTTATGAATGTAGCCATTGTGTTTTATTTCTTTTTTTATGGTTCTAATCTCCCCATCAGTGATGAGTGATATGGGCATCCAAACAACTTTTGGGCATCTTACTCTCTCCCTGTGTTATCCCACACACACACGCACACACACACACACACACACACACACACACACACACACACACACACACACACACACACACACATGTCCCCTGATAGCTATTACCACCAACTTGGGACAGCCAAGCCTGCATTCCCCAGTCTTATGGCCATTGTGAATAAGTAAGCCTTTGCTTGCACGATATCAGTCAGCTGATTGGGAGCACAATTTCCTGCCTCCTAAGATGGGCAAGTCAGCATAAGACCCTCACTCCCATCCTCTCCTGCCAGGTCTCTCAGTACTTGCATTACTAATCGGTCCTGGGTCATCTGGGTTATAGTTAGGTCTTTACCTTCTAGGCAAAAGCTGGGGATTTTCTCACACAGAGTTCTGAATCTTAATATTGCCACAAGGATATGAAGACAGATCTTAAATTTAGGAGAAGGTGAACAAGCATGACAACAGATATGCATATTGAGAAGTAACTAGGAGTGAAGCATGTAGAGAAGACTCTCAGGGGACGTCTGGGTGACAAAACAGTGGAACCAGACAGAAAACCACCTCATCATCAGAGATCATTGGCTGATGTGCAGGGTCAAACACTTACCAAACTGCGTAATCCCATTAAAGTCCACAGACTCCTTGGGTCCTATACAGATGCCAAAACACTGGGTAATGACAACACTGATTCATTTACTCAGCATGATGATAGGAGGAGCAAAGTTCTATTCTTTCATTGTCAGTGGCCAGGATTTGGCTAATAGTGCTGACACCTAAGAGTCAACCATGGAAGGCAGAGTGGTTGAGGGCCAGTTGTCCTGTCTCAGGGAGGGGGAAGTGATTTATGCACTATAGGTGATTGCCTCCTGTTGGTGACCAGCTAGATGTCCAGTAGCCTATCAATGTATAGGGTGCTAGTGTGACATATGATGCCATTGCAATCCCTTCCACAGTGAATCTTGGCCCTTAAAGCAGCTTCTCTTTCCGTCTTAGAATGATCGTGCTTTTCTTTTGACTCTTGCCTTGAGCTGGTGCCTCAGATCATGTAGTACATGATTTTTCTTTCTTGGAGAAGGACATTCGTCCTGCTAAGTGTCATGCTGGGATATTCTCTGAAACAGGAATTGTGGCAAGTAGCACTGGAGATCATTGTTGCTGAAGAAGAACAATGACTGGAAGAATATGGCCATATTTCAAGTGACAGGATTTGTCAAGCTGTCAAAAAAGACTCTCACTGCTCCCTCTCTGCCAGGAAAGGTAAAGGAGAGAATTCATGCAGCTGCTGTACACATTTATAGCAGATGGGCAACAGAATGGATTTGAAGCACAGACTCGTGCAGTTCTAAACTGATGCACTTTGATGTCTAAGTCACTACCACTACTGTCGTGGCTAACATACTGAGTGCAGAAGCTCAAAGTGCTGTAACATAAGCTTAAAGTCTATTTAGTCTGCCCAGCTGTAAAAGCTATCCTGAAGGAGCTACCACAACCTTTCTATCCCATCTTTTCAAATAATTACAATCTGCTTTAACAACCATAACTTTCTTATTTCCTGCCCCCACTCTAGCAATTGAGTCAATCTGTCAGCCACCCCTTTATGAAAAAGTATTGCCTCATGTCACGATTAAATTGTCTCCCCATTATCTGCTGGTAATACCCTCTATTGCTTCCTAAACAGGATAATCGCATGCTTTTTATATCTTAGTGCCTTATGGACCTAAGTCATAGCATTACAACATCTGGCCATACATTATACCCTCCATGCCCCTCACCATCCTTGTCTCCATTACCTTCACCATCCTTGTCACTTTTCTCAGTATCATGTCCAGCAGATTAAACTCTCCTCCCATAAATATCCTCCAGAAGTGCATGCATGATTCCATCTGTAGCCTAACCATTGCCTGATACAAGGGAATACCGCCCTCTGATTCCAGTCCTCAATGTCTGTGTCCCAACATTTGATTTTCCATTAGTACCATCCTTTGACATCAAGGCTGATAATTTTACTTTTGTATAATAATCATTTTCTTATTCCTTCCCCAAATTATTTAGCCTAAGCCTTCGAGCTGCATATTCTGCATTCACACCATCATTTCCCAGGTAGAACAGTATACACTTGGATGGAGTGAAATGAAACAGACATGTTTTAGACCATGCCTTCAGTTATGAAGCCTGGCTCTCAAGATGGTGATGTATGATTGCTGCATCATTTGTTTTTATTGTTTAACATTTACTTGGACTTTTCAATTTGAGTTGCTTAGAAGCTGGTAGAAGCAGTTATGTTGTAGCCAGTCAAAGAATCAATTGTTTCAAAGTTTGTGTAGGTAATAATAGGATGAGCTTTGGTTGCAGTAGAAGAAAGAGGATGCTACTTGTTATGGTGCTCTAAAGGGTAGGATATGCTTTATGTGGAGTCTTCCAATTGAGACTTTTTTTGCATCTGGACTGCTGGAAAACATAGCTGAGGTGTTCCAGACTGAATTTTGCAGCAGGTGAATTTGACTTGAGATTCTGCAGAATGCAGCTTTAAGACAGTCAGTTTTTCATCTTCCGTTATTGTGATTTACAACTAATTAAAATAATCAAACCTCCTGTGTTAAATGGACTAACGCCCTCCCCCCCCAAAAAAAAAAAACATAAATCACACCAAGGAGCATTTTCATTCCACCTTATTTTTAAGGAACTTCATTAAAATAAATTTCATCTTATAAAGCATTCAATAATACTGTCATCTTAAAAGTCACATATTTATTAACTAACTAATCAATCTATGAGTAAAATCATCTTTAACCTGTGTACTAACCCATGTTACTACAACAGCCTCAAATTTAAAGCATGTGCCCCGCGCATGTATGCATGTACCTTGTGAGGTAACCTCATGCCTGTCGAAACCAAAGTATACCTGAGCCTAGGTATACTGACATCTTGGACATTTCAGTAGCATATGGGAGATGCAGTAGGTGTGTCCCAGACAGCTGCCAGTCACATATTCTCCCATTCCCTAGCAGCAGTGTACACAAATGTGGGTGAATACATTCACTTTCCAGCCATGGTCACAGAGTGCAGGAATGTCATGTACCATTTTAACACCATTGTCAATTTCCCCCATGTACTCAGTGCAATAGACTGCACTCATGTTCCTATCAAGATCCCTGTAATACTTGAAGCAGAAATTTGCATAAATAGAAAAGGACAGAAGCAGAAATTAAATAGAAAGGGGTGGCCATTGTTTAATTGCCAGGTGGTGTGCACAGCTGATGGCATCATAACAAATATAATGGTGACACACCCTGGGAGTGCACATGATGCTGTTTATATGGTGAGAAAGTGGTTTAAGGGATTCCTTCTAAAATGGTGAAATACCTGAGAGACTACTACTTGGTAAGTACAGGAACACAGCTATGCTGTAAACAGAATCCAAACCTGTCAACAGTATGCATGATGACAACATATGTGTCATGTCCTTCTACAAACAGGTAACTACATTTATCCACTAGAGCTATGGCTAATGACATAATATAGATCCCCATCATACCCTGCAGAGGATGCATATAATAGATCACACACTGCAGCAAGAAACATCATTGAGCATGTGTTTGGCATGCTGAAATCCAGATTCAGATGTCTGTAGTCATCCGGGGTGCACAGAAATATACACCTGAAAAGGCAGCACAAAGAGATTGATTCTGCAAGGGTCTCTCTGTGCAGTGACAGCTTTAATACCTCTGCAGTAGTGTGGGGGGAGGGGACTGTCATTTCCTCTCGGTCTACAAAAGAAAACCCTGAACAAAGGCCAACAATTTAGCTACTTTTCTGGCTGTAGCTGGATAACTTCTAAGTATATTGTAAAACAAGCTCTGAGCCAAAGATAAATGAGGGTGATTAGAGACAGAAGAAAAGCAGTCCTTTTACAGAAAGTAAAAAAGATAACAGAGACCCACTCAAAGCCCATTATATGTCATTAACACCTATAGCACTTAATTCACAGTTGTTAATCCATTATCTGTAAAGATTCTGGAAACATCCCAGTTCAGTCACTATGACTGTATGTGCACTTCACTGCCAGTACATATATATATATAAGTATAAATAAATGTGAACTTGTATGTCATGTCAAAGTACTAGAACATGTGAGGCGCAAAATTCTTCACTGTTAATTTATCCATCCATTCACAACCCCTTTTCCCCAATTTTGCACAATGAGTAAGGGTGCCTCTATAACAGTGCCAATCATCTAGAGCCAAGGTTCACATCGCCGGGTGGCTAGCCCTGCCGTAGCATTAATTATTACATACAGAGCAATATATAATCAACTGACAGAATCCTTCCATGCCAGAAAGACTTATCTTTTTTTCTTTTTGCAGATGATAAGGACAGAGTCAAGTCAGCAAATGAGTGCTGTGCATTGAGTGAATGCACAAGCTGGAGGAGCAGTGGAAGGAGAGCGTTATGTGTCCCAACTGTAAACAATTAATTTCCCCAGAAGCAATCATAACATTGTTCAACAGACACTTTTGCTTGCAGAATCAGGCAAACTAATATTAATGCAAGACTACCCATAATGTATCTGCAAGGTAACTGTAATAATCATTGATTTCATGTGAATAACATTATAAATGTATTGCAAAATTTCACTTTTAGGTTATAAGCAGGGTGTTACAGAAAATAATTTTCTTTTTAAACACAACCTAAATGACATAAATATCATAGTAACTGTCATAGTACTTTTACCAAGTCTGTTACCTCTTTAGGAAAAGCATGTTTTGCATATCCTGCCTATTCTATTGCTAATTGGGTGTCTGCTGTTTCATTCATTATGAGGATGGCAGATGATTTCTGAAATCTACTTCTATAGTAAACAACGGCAATGGATTGTTTGACAGAAAATTGCCAACCTTTTTCTCCAATTGTTGTACACAAACCCAATGTTGTTACACATCTGCTTGTTAAATATCCAGTGATCAGCATTTCAGTAAATTGATCAGGTACATAAATAAGAATAACTACAAATCCAGGTAGTGGCAGTTATACATTTCTTAATGATGCACACTGTATGGAACAAATTACATTGGTAGGTATCACATGCTGTTTATGATTGTCAAGTTTTTCTGATGTGTTGTACTGCATTCTAATTCTCTGATTTTGTGATGTCAGCCATTAACCATGTTGCATTGTTCATCTCATTTGCATATAGCTATTAATATTTCCAATGCTTGTTTTCTATATCTCATTAAGAAGTATCTGTTATTCATGGGATGTCCACATGGCACTTTAGTTGAACATAAACCTCAGTTACACTTCAGCTTAGTTCTGCTATCGACATCTCATCTTCATTGTATCAGTCACACATACAAATAATGGACCATCAAAATGATGTTTTTCTGACAGATTGTTATGTCAGGAGTTTATATCAGAGGCCATCATTTAAAAGGTTATGCTGTCACTGTCAGCTCATAGTGTAGCAATTGTTTTGCATGTCAACACATGCCACCATTGTATGCCACACTGTCATGCCATGCTTATATTGATATGTTATGATGTATATGTGTTCTGCTTTTGTATATTTTGTTTTTCAGGCATACCAATGGCTGTTTCAAACTTGAACAAGTAATAACAGAATTTTCTTGAATAAACTGTGCATTGAATCACATGTATCACAATGGAGTAAAGTAAAAACACTCTGTGATGAACATAGTGTCCGCACATGGCTTTCTATTGATATTGTCCCTACACATTGATACTAGGACAATGGAAATGTTGCACGATGCTGACTGTACATCTGCAAACCTCAGTTATTTATCTTATACAAAGTATATAGACACATTATGGGCCATAATGCCTGATATGTATGTTTAAATGACACCTATATTATATTGTGATATACCTTCAGCAAACATGTCACAGTTAGATCTGCACATACCATAATTTCTGCTGCTTGCCATCAGAGATGTTAACCACCATGACAGGGAGAAGATTTTTGTGACCAGATGCAGGAAATGATGACAGATATCTTTCAGATGCAGATGAGGGACCTGATGGGGAACTTTTTTCAGGACATGGCACAGGTCATGCACAACTCCTTCCAGGAGATTGCATGTAAGGTCATTCATGATGTTTGACCCCATCAGGGTGGGGCCTGAGGACCATAAGTATTATCTGCATGATCCAGTTATGTAATCCTGCCACCATGGTGTTTGCACTTTCACATAATGTAATGTAATGAATAGGCACAATTATGCGGACATAGCATATTGCATGTCATGCATAGCTGATATACATCTGGCCATACACAGCTGACATTGTCTAATAGGTGGAATTAAGTTCACATGGCATATTACACACATTAACACTGTACACAGTCATTAAGCTATTATAGTTACATGATGTGCTCTACTTAATGCATACATTGCAGCATAAGGGCAGGGGTGCTATGCCTTAATTGTGTGTGTGTGTGTATGTGTGTACTCCTATGCATGTGGAGCAGCATAATATTATGTCTAATATACTGTGGTCCTGTGTGTAACAGGTCTGACTGTTTCAGTTATCATGATGCAAGTGAGACACAAGTTCATAGATTATCAGGTTCATAGATTAGTACTAAGCTAACTGCCCTTGTGAGCCATTTTAAGCTTAGCCAATTATCCTTTGTGAGACTCAAACCCTGCACCATGTGTTTGTAAGGCAAACACCTTAACAATTGCTTCTATTGTCCCACTTTATACATGGGTGAAATGACAACTCAAAAACTGTATTACTTGCATATTTCACACATAACACAGTGAGATGGGCCCCTCTTCTATATTTACACGTTATCCATGTGTATGCATTGCACCAGTTTCTTTCTTGGTTGTTACTGTCTTATGTCTGTTCAACAATATGACCAGTTCTTGCCCATGTGACTCATGTAACATTGTGTTGTCATGCTGCCACACTGGCACAATAACATTGTGTGTGGCATGTAGTGGTACATGTTGTATCACATTCATGTAAATGCTCTTTGTGGGCATTTATCCTTCACATAATGCATAGACAGTCATTTATTGTATGTACAGTTGAGACTATAATATAATTCTTGCATGCACTGTTTCTCATTCTAAGTTATATTGCAGCATACATGATATTATCAGCATACATGACCATATTTAGACATTTGGTATATATATATATATATATATATATATATATATATATATATATATATATATATATATATACATATATATAGATTCACTTCATAACACTAAAAACTCAAAACACTGAAAATGAGAAAACTTCATAATATAGAAAACCAAAACACTGAAAACTCAAAACACTGAAACTCAAAACACTGAAAACACATATCATACATATACTGAGTTTAAACAACATAAATCATAGCATTTTCCACCAAGTGTAAGCAGAGGGGCAAGCCCCCCTGCACCCCCCACAGCCCCTGTTACTTAAATATGTCAACTCCAAGATTGCACTTAGTGTAGTGAAGTGCAATCTTGGAGTTGATATATATAAGTAGCAGGGGGTGTGGGGGGTCTATATTAGAACATCGATGTTTCAGAACATCGAATGTTCTAATATCAAACCCTATTCAGCAAACGCTAAAAATAGTGAAGCTGCAGAAAACCAAATTTTTTCCCAGGGAAAGAATTTGGTTGTCAGTTTCTGTTGCTTTGCTATTTTCAGCTCTGTGGTGGAATGTTACGGGTCGGGTTCAGGTAAGTGTGCGATTGTGTGGACATGAGGGTTAGGGCAGGTTAGGTGAGTTAGAGTTAGGGTGCAGGTCAGGTAAGTGTGCGATTGTGTGGATGTGAGGGTTAGGGCGGGGTAGGTGAGTTAGGGTTAGGGCGTGGGTGAGGTGAGTGTGCGATAGTGACGGACCTTAGGGTTAGGGTTTGGGTTAAGGTAAGTGGATAGTTAGTGGTGTATGTACAGTTTAGTGTAGGTTTAGATGTAAGATTTTAGGTGTATGTGTGTGGATTGCTGTTTCTTTGGTGTGCTTGTGTTGTGTGCATGTGTTTCGGAACAGCAAATTATTTCCCTTGGAAAAAATTTGCTGTTCTGAATGTTTGATGTCAGCGTTCACTGAATTGGGTTCAATATTAGAACATTCGAAGTTCTGACACTTTGATGTTCTAATATAGACCCCATGGGGAGTGCAGGGGGGCTTGCCCACCTGCTTACACTTGGTGGAAAGTGCTATGATTTATGTTGTTTAAACTCAGTATATCTATGATATGTGTTTTCAGTGTTTTGAGTTTCAGTGTTTTGAGTTTTCAAGATTTTGAAGTTTCATTGTTTTGGTTTCAGTGTTTTGAGCTTTCAGTGTTATGAAGTGAATCCATATATATATATATATATATATATATATATATATATATATATATATATATATATATATATATAGGGTCTATATTAAATCACTGAATGCTTAGGTTAGCAAACGGTAATTAATCGACCCCATGTAAGCAAAAGCTTACAAAACCGAACTGTCAGAACAGCGATTTTTTTCCAAGGGAAAAAAATCTCTGTTCCAACAAAAAAAATAAATAAATAAAGCACTTTAATACATGATATTAAGTGGGGGTGTGTGTGGGGCACAGCCCCTCACACCCCTTACTTAAATATACCAACTCCAAGACTGCACTTGTTGCATCTTTCGGCTTTTCCCGATTAGGGGTCGCCACAGCAGAACTCCGGTCTGCTAATGATTGGCAGTAGATTTTTACATGCCGAGTTACCAGCTCTGATGCACAACCTTCAATGAAGGTACGCCCATTCATGCATGAGAATCGAACAGTACAATGTCGTACTGTGAGGCGACAACACTACCACAGCACCACCACCGCAGTCAACTCCAAGACTGCACTACAATGCCAAAACCAGCAATCTACCAAAGCGGCCAAGCGAATTCTTTCCCAGGGAAAGAATTCACTTACATGCCACTTCAATATTTTGCCGTTTTGGCATTTACAGCTCGACCAAGTCACATTCGCTAACCTGTGTCTTCGGTCAGCTGATAGGAACCCTATATATATATATATATATATATATATATATATATATATATATATATATATATATATATATATATATATATATATATATATATATATATATATATATATAGTCCACAAAATCCAGCACACACAAATAAACTTACTGCACAAAGCCCTTTGATCTCCAAAAATAGGACAAAAGAAAATAGGACCAAACACTAAAATAAGTGAGTAAAAGTTTTTACTGCAGAACAGAATTATTGGCTATAATTCAGCAGCAACGATCTGGCTGTTACACAGACAGGTTTTGCCACCTGGCATCATCAGTGTGAATACATGCAACCCTGACCCAAAAAACCTTATACAGTGATACACAACATAACATATAAAAATATAAAGATACAAAAACATTTAATAAAGCGTTACATATTACTTATGGAAAAATGAAGTCACAACAAACTACTAACACATAACATATTCAACAAATACCTAAGTAGATCAAATCATTTTAAAACAACATATATTGTTTATTTATTTTTTACCAATGATCATTTAAACCAGATTTATGTAGGGAACCCAAATTTACTATCAACATTCTTTCCTTTTTATCTAAGAAGTCATGTTTAGTGAAATTAGACAGAGCCCTGCCTCTTACTACATCTATACCAACAAAGAGAAACTGTTCAGACATATGCTCCAACTTGTGTTTATAGAGTGCACTTCTTTGATGTTTACAACTTATGTCACTCAAATATACTGCAATTCTACTTTTAAAATGCCTAGAGGTCTGCCCTACATAGAACGCCCCACATTAACAGATGGCCATATAGACCACCCATTCCGTCTGGCAGGTTATTAAATGTCTGATTTCAAGAAACATAGAGGTATTTGTTGAGGTGAATGACTTAGTAGTAGACACTACCTTAAAGTAGACACAATTCCTGCAACTATTACATCCCCTAATCCTCTGAGTCCGATATTCGTTCTTGGACCAATCAGATTTTTTAAACCATGATAGTGACACCTGAATGTTTTTTCCTTGTCTATAACTATATGAGCAATTGTTTCCAAGGCACTGGTCAAAAAACCTATCAGACTTTAGCACATCCCAATATTTACTAATTAACTTCTTAATTTTGAAGGTATTAGTACCATAATTTGTGATGAACCTAATTTGTGGTGGTTTCCTGTCATATACAATATTGTCACCACTACTAGCTGTAGCTATTAAAACTGATTCTCTTTTACAATTTAATGCCCTTATTCATAGGTTCATAGGTTGGTACTAGGCTATCAGCCCTAGGGCCTATACAAGCCTAGCCATAACAATTCCCTGGCTATTTCTTCCCACACTATTTACTTCCCTGGACCCCTGTCTAGCAGGGCGACTGACGTGATCCCCGGGGTGAATTTCCTTTCTCCCATCCAATCGTCAAGGTTTCTTTTGAAGAGGACCAAAGAGGCACTCTGCTTGACATGTATGGGCAATCTATTCCAGAGTCTGGGGAGTCTCTGGGTCAGGAACCTATCCCTCCAGCATGTTTTGTTTATTGTGATGACAAGGTTTAGATCCCTGGGCGTGTGGCTCTGAGGGATTGGGATTTCTTTAAGTGTAGCATGTCCAACAGCTCTGGGTTTGACATGGCCTTGTATGTTAAGCAAAGATCGCCTCTGAGTAGACGATATGCGACAGAGTATAGCTGGAGTTTTTAGGCGGTCAGCGTGGGGCATCTGCTTTAGGCCTGTGATTCTTTTAGTGAGGTATTTCTGTGGCCTTTCCAGTTGTTGCAGATGTCTTGAGAGGTACATACCAAACGGGCATTGTACTCTATAATGGGTCTAATGTGGGATGAGTACAGTGGGACAATGACCTCCTTTTTCTGGATGAAAAGCCCTTAGTGATGAGGTGTGCCACATAGAAGGATTTCCTGACTGTTGTGGCGATGTGGTTATCGAAGGTGAGACCACTGTCCACCTGTGTCCCTAAGTCTCTTATCAAACTTTCGTGTTTAGTGTACTGCCACCTATATGGTAATTCACGGATACATGTTTTTCCCAAAGGGGATAACTATACATTTCTTGGCATTGAGCTTGAGCCCATGGCTCTGGCACCAAGCATCTGTTTCTGTAAGGCCCTTTTGTAGAGTATCCACATCATTTGGGGATTCAATAATGGCTCCCAGTTTGCAGTCATCTGCAAACTTTGTTATCCAGAGTCCCTTAGTGTTGGCCTGTACTTCAGAGAAGTAGATGCCAAACAAGAGTGGTCCCAGGACTGAACCCTGAGGTACTCCACTTGTCACTTGTCTGGAGCTGGATTTGGAGTCGGCTACTTTTACAGTGTGGGTTCTATCAGTAAGCCAGTTAGCAACCCATTGGGTGACGTAGGGATTAATGCCCAGCTTAGTAAGTTTATTTATGATTCCAGAGTGGGGGATGGTGTCAAAGGCCTTGTCAAGGTCTAGATAGGCTGTGTGGACCACCTTACCCTTGTCCATGGCTCTGGAGACTGATTTGAAGAAGTCAATCAAATTCAGGAGACAAGATCGGCCCTTCACGAACCCAAACTGGGTGGGGTCCAGTGTTTGAAGGTTGCCAATGTCTTTGTTTATAAGTTCCATGATAATACGCTCCATGGCCTTGCAGATAAGGCTTGTTTCTTTTTCATATCACCCACATTACAACCTCTTTTGATAAATCTATCAGTCATTTTTTAGCCTTTGTTTCAAAACCAATATTCTCACTACAAATACGCCTCAGCCTCTGAAACTGTGATTTAGTAATATTTGTAATCATATGTTTTGGGCGACAACTACTTGCCTCCAATATAGCATTTTTAGTAAAAGTAAAACAATCAATTGTTCACCTGGATGGCCAATAGTCTCAATAAAGGGGTCTGACCGAGTCTTTGTCAGTGTATTTAGAACATCAACTTAAACCTTTATTATCATTAATTAGGGCCAGACTGAAAATTCCAACCAGTTTCTATGTTTGATGAATGAGTTACAAGTCAATCCCGGTTCTTTCCTTTGTACATTGGATGTACAGTCCTTATACACAAATATTCCATATACTGGAGGCATGAGAGCAGTGAGATTTTGGTTAATAGACTATAGTCTATAGTCATCTGGACACATAGAATTTCTCATTAGTTTGGTACAACTGGTATTAGAATGTAATGTATTTTATTTTGGAGGTGAATGCTACTTACAAGTTAAAGGCACAGCCATGGTTACTACATTTGCTCCAATCTATGCGGAACTCTTTATGGGGTTTTTAGAATGGGACATGATATATGGTAGTAAAAACATATATAAAAGAAATTTAACCATGTGGTGATGTTACCTGGATGATTGTTGAGGGATTTGGTCAGGGACTGCCCAAGGTTGGTCAGAATTTGTTGGTTATCTTACCTCCTATGAATTTGACATTAAATTTGTGGATAGGATAGAACCTTATAGCATAGATTTCATGGATGTTCAGATCACAAAGGCATTGGATGGTACAATGATCAACTCGCTGTACAGAAAACCTTTTACTAAAAATGCTACATTGGAGCAAAGTAGTTGTCACGCAAAACATATGATTACAAATATTCCTAAATCACAGTTTCAAAGGTGTATTTGTACTAAGGATATTGGTTTTGAAACAGAGGCTAAAAAATGTGGGTGATGTGAAAAAGGAACAAACAAGGGCATTAAATTGTGAAACAGAATCAGTTTTAATAGATACAGCTAGTAGTGGTGACAATACTGTACGTGATAGGAAAACATCACAAATTAGGTTCATCACAAATTATGGTACTAATACCTTCAAAATTAAGGAGGTAATTAGTAAATATTGGGATGTGCTTAAGTCTGATGAGTTTTTTGACCAGTGCCTTGGAAACAATTATGTGTATAGTTATTGATGAGGAAAAAACATTGGGGAGTAACTATCATGGTTTATAAAATCTGATTGGTCCAAGAATGAATGTAGGACTGAGAGGATTAGGGGATGTAATAGCTGTGGGAATTTTGTCTACTGTAAGGTAATGTCTACTACTAAGTCATTCACCTCAACAAATACCTCTATGTTTTTTGAAATCAGACATTTAATAACTTGTCAAACAGAATAAGTGGTCTATATGGCCATCTGTCAATGTGGGGCGTTCTATGTAGGGCAGACCTCTAGGCCTTTTAAAAGTAGAATTGCAGTACATTTGAGTGACATAAGTTGTAAACGTCAAAGAAGTGCACTCTATAAACACAAGTTGGAGCATGTGTCTGCACAGTTTCTCTTTGTTGGTATAGGTGTAGTAAGAGGCAGGGCTCTGTCTGATTTCACTAAACATGACTTCTTAGATAAAAAAGAAAGAATATGGATAGTAAATCTGGGTTCCCTATATAAACCTGGTTTAAATGATCATTGGTAAAAAATAAATAAACAATATATGTTGTTTTAGAATGATTTGATCTATTTGATCTACTGTATTTGTTGAATATATCATGTCTTAGTAGTTTGTTGTGACTTCATTTTCCATAAGTAATATGTAGCACTTTATTCAATGTTTTTGCATCTTTATATTTTTAGATGTTATTTTGTGTATCACTATATAAGAGTTTTTGAGTCAGGGTTGCGTGTATTCACACTGATGATGCCAGGGGGCAAAACCGGTCTGTGTAGCAGCCAGATCATTGCTGCTGAATTATAGCCAAGACTTCTATTCTGCAGTAAAAACTTTTACTCACTTATTTTAGTGTTTGGTCGTATTTTCTTTTGCCCTATTTTTGGAGATCAAAGGGCTTTGTGCAGTAAGTTTATTTGCGTGTGCTGGATTTTGTGGACTGTGTTATTTGGAGTTATCTGAGCACAGCGGTGGTTAGCATGCACCCGTGTTTGTGTTTATATTCAGTTATATTCAGTTCTTCCATTTTTATGTGCATGATTATACTTTCCTCAGTCATACAAATTGTCATTGCTATAAATATATATATATATATATATATATAGAGAGAGAGAGAGAGAGAGAGAGACCATGTAAAGTAAACACCATAACACAAAATAAAAAAACACTAACTCTGTTTAGAAGGGGGACAAGCCCCCTGCACCCCCACTCCCCTGCTACTTAAATATGCCAACTCTGAGATCACACTACATTGAGGTAATGGGAAATTTTCCCGTTCTGCACTGTATGGAGATCTCCTTTCAGATTGGTCGAGCTCTTGAAAGGTCGATCATGTGGTCTCGGCCATATGAAAGTCGATTTTTTAAAAATGTGATCATCTGAAGGGGACCCATACACACACAAACACACACACACACACACACACACACACACACACATATATATATATATATATATATATATATATATATATATATATATATATATATATATATATATCTATGTGGGTTCCTATGAGTTCATCGACATTTCAAATCACCGACACTCACCTCTTCGACACCAAACCATCGACTTTCATATCATCGACAATTCCGGTAAGCGATCTTCCCCCTTGCAGGACCCATGGTAGCGCTTGTTTCTGTGTTACAACGAGTAGGGTTTACGTGATTCTGTATAATTTACCTTGAAAGTGTTGTTATTTATGTCATACCAGAGAAACAAGCGCTACCATGGGTCCTGCAAGGGGGAAGATCGCTTACCAGAATTGTCGATGATATGAAAGTCGATGGTTTGGTGTCGAAGAGGTGAGTGTCGGTGATTTGAAATGTCGATGAACTCATAGGAACCCATATATATATATATATATGGGTCTACTTTGTTTCATTGAATCTCATTTCATTGAATTTTATTTCACCTCGACCACATCGCTGAAAACACAAATTACTAAAAACTCATTTCACTGAATTTCATTTCACTGATCTTAGTATATATGGCACTGTGTAGAGTACTGTAAGGCATGTAAAAGGTATATGCCCTTTTTCCCACTCTAGTGCAATCCTGAAGTTAATATATATAGTTAGGGGGGTGTGGGGGCACAACCCCTCACATTGGGGGTGTGGTGGGCATAGCCCCCCATCTACTTTTGGTTTTATATTTTTAGCTTTCAGTGAAATGAGATTCATAAATATAAACGGTAAGTACCACACCCCTCCTAACTATATATACTAACTCCAGGATCGCACTACAGTGGGAAAAGGGCATATGCGTTTTATTTGCCTAACAGTACTTATATTCAGTGAAATGAGTTTTCAGTGATTTTAGCTTTCAGCGATTTTTTGAGGGTGAATTGAAATTCTGTGAAATGAGTTTTCAGTGAATCAAAGTAGACTATATATATATATATATATATATATATATATATGTATGGGTCTACCTTACAACATCGAATCCCCACTTCTGCTTTCCTGCACATGTGACTGAACCACCATCATTTCTTCTCCTTGACCATCTGTGCAACTAGGAATACTTTGGTTTCTGGTCTGATGTTCTCATTTCTTCATCAGTCCCACAGTATGCATCCACCTAACCATCTCAGGCAACTTCATTTCAATCACCTCAAGCTTCCTCAGTGGCTTTGCCTTTACTGCCCAGGTTCCTATGCCATACAGAAACAAAGTCTGCACCACTGTTTTATACAGCTCACATTTCAAGTTTCTTTGGCATTCTTCTGTCACATACCTCTTGACATTCTGTGCCATGTTGCTGTAGCATTTCTGATTCTTGCTTTGACCTCTTCATTTGGACATCCCTTCTGCACAACTACATCTCCCAGATACGTTAAGTAGTTAACTTGTTCCACTCTTTTTCCTTCTGTCTCAATGTTCAGCTTCTTCTGATTTCCCATTTGCTGTCATGACCACTGTTTTGTCTGTATTCAATTTTATTCCATGTGCCTTTGGTTTTGTACTCCAGTCGGCTATCATTTGCTTAAGTTCCTGTTAAGATTTTGTTTGTAATGCCACTTCATTTACATGCAGCAGGTTTGCTGATCTGTCCCCTCTATCTTCTTTGTTAATGTAGTCTTTCACCAGCATGACCAGGGGTGGGATCAGAGATGAGTCCTGATTCATACCCACTCCCATTGGAAACATTTCTTTGAGTCCAAACACTGTTCTTGAGTCACTGGGTGCTTGTACATGGCCTGAATTTATTCTAGCTTTCTTGGAACCTATTCTTTCTCAAAGTCTAGGAATGTCCATATAGACTCTTTCATAATCTCTAATTTGTTTTCCACTGTCTGTCTCATTGCAAACCTTGGGTCAATTGTATTGCATCTTGAAATGAATCTGAGCTGCCCATCTTCCGTTTTACTTTTGACTACTCTGCATATTCATTTATCATCTTCTTGAGCACTTTCACGCTGTGCAACAAGAGTTTGATACCACTGTACTTCCCACAGTTGTGAATATCACCTTTGTTCTTGTATACTGACAAGCTTATTCTCCAGTCATCTGGGATACATCCTTCTCTCCATATTATGATGAGTACCCTCAGGAGACATTTTATCCCTAGCACACCCAAGAACTTGAAAATATCTGCCATGACTTCATTTGAATCTGATGCTCCCTTTGACTTCATGTTCCTTGGTGCTATTTGTACTTCTTCTTGGGTTGGTTCTTCTTTCTGTTTCATCATAGGCTACATGTGGGGCAGTACAGCTACTTCTGGAAGTACTCCTTACATCTGCCTTTGATGTCATGTGGAAAGGTTGATGCTGATATTATCTGTTAATAGTGTCTGATGACTGTCTCCATCATCTTTCTGTCATTGCCTTGCAACTTGACAGAGCTTCTTTGCACCATCTGCTAAGTTACTCACAAGACGTTGGTAGAGTTTCTCTGATAGCTGTGTGTCATGCATAGAGGTCTAAACTTGCATTACTTTGGAGGACTGCAACCATTTTGTCAGCTAAGCTGCACACATTTAATCAGCTATATTATATATCTGACCTGCAGTATTAAGAATAGTAACATTTTCTAAACTCACAGGCAACTCTGAGATGGTACGGAGTACTCTGAGAGAGTACGGTAAGCTGTTTTTGTTTACCTTACTAAGGATGTGCACCCTTGAACAGGAATTAACATTACATAAGGCTAGCAATAGGCATATGTATACCTGAATGTATATTTTGTATGTAGATTGTACTGGCAATAAGGTAGCCTATGATATCAGAACACTCCATGCATACCTGTAAATAATTATAGTGAGTTTATGGCTCATGTGATCTATGTGGTGGCCTACAGTACTAGGCACAGTACTCCAATGCCTGCATGTGTATTCCCCTTCACTGCACTGGGGTAGAACCATGTCACCAGAAATTCCCAAAGTGTCACCTAATCTTGTCATTAGGAAAATCTGTTTCATTATTGATGAGAGTTTTTATTTTTAGAGAAATCTTCATTTTTGCACTGAAATGTCTGTAAGTAAATACATTAGGAATAATGTTTAATTGAATGCTATTATATATCATAACAGAGAAGCACCTTTTTACACCTGCATCGAGCATTATTTTAGTTTCTCCATAAAGGAATATTTTAGTTGCGTAATACACGCTTATTTATACCCAAGGGTTGTCTTTAGACCTCTGCTAAGGTATCTTTATTTTTCTGTATTGAGGGTTGTTACATGCTGAATAAAAAAAGTGTCTTGCAATGTCTTTTTAAGAGGAAGAGATGTTTAGCCACAAGCAGTTTAGGCACAACGTACTTACTAAGAGTCATCACTAAAATGTATTTATTCTGCCTGGAGTGCACTGTTCGCCTGCCTACAAAGCAAAATGCTCCTACTTTCCAATGTTTCTTCAGGAGTACAAAGTGTGGTATTTTCAGCAATGTCACTTGTTTATTTAAAATCGCATAATTGAATATGTGGAATCCGCTGAGTCAGTGAAACCAGAGATGTAATGTTTCATGCCTTCTGTGATTATCTCAGCCCAGAAGCATTTGTTTTCTCCAAAATATGGCAGCCTCAGAAATGATTATATTACTAGATAGCCTTTCTCTACAGCAGGAAGCTTAGCCTGTCCCTCCACATGAGAAGTACATGGCAGGAGGCATTACAAAAAAAAAATGTATACCAATGCCTAACCAAAACGTGTTTATTTCAAAGAACTGCAGTTCTGCTTAAGGCCATTTGATGGTAGTGTGTGAACAAGAAGTCTGTAGAACTATAGAGCACAGATTGTGACTGGCTCTGTTTACCTTTGGATAACAGTGAAATCCCTACTTATGTTTTGTTATCATTTTCATTCCATTTGTTTTCCAAACTGCTTGACATGATGAGAGCCACAGCAGTAACAAACTGACCAAGGCAGAGCAGGCCTCCCTATCCCCAGCATATACCTCTCAACCACTTACACATACAATCTGGACAAAACCAAAAAGAATGGGGGGAGAAAAGCCCAAAAATAGGGAAAGATTTTAAATATTCCTCTTATAAACTTAGAACATTGCTAGAATAACAAGTTTTCTGTTAGCACACATTTTCTAAAGGATATGAAGTCTGAAAATCAAATGTCTGTCATATTTAGTGATTTCAGTCCTCAATGATTTGCCAGAAAACCACAAATTTTATGAGGAACAGACCAAAAACATGAGGGGAATAAATCTAGACAGTTGAGAGGTATGCCCCATCAAGATCATCCAATTCATCTTGCATGATCTTCAGGCATTTGTAGGCAAGCAGAGAGATCTAATCACTCCACTGTGTCCTAAGTCCGCTCCTTGGCTTTCTCTCTCAGGAGGCTCTATCTGGTGCACACTTCATGGCTGCTGCCCAGGGAGCATCCTTAAAGTTGCTCATAGTGCATCTACCTCTCTGTCAAGAAGATGGTTGCTCTCAGAGATTGTCGAGCTCCACATTCTGTAATGGAGATTAAGTTCAGTCACGCTGGGAAGTAACTCAGTTCTGTCTCTTGTATGTGCATTCTCGTCCTTTCTGTCATTACTCAAAGCTGATGAACATAGGACAGGATGGGAGCATATACTGTTAGTAAATTTATAGCTTCAGTACTGCGACTCAGTCCTCACTTCACCAGCACGGTCTTGTACAAGGCCTGCAGTACAGTTACTGCTGCAGCCATGCTGTAATCCACCCCTTGATCCTGTCTGTGGTCACTTGCATACAAGACCCCATAATAATGTGTATACACCTTCACTTGAGGTAACAACTTCCATAAGTTCTACTTTGTATCAGAAGCATAGCTGGCTCAACCAGCACCCTGTATCAGTACCATGAATCTGCACCCCACCCCATCAGCTCTTCAAGTAAAAAGTAAAAAAAGCACATTACTGTATTAAGTCAGTCAGTGTATTGCAACCATCAGCTTATTACAGATACACAAGCCCCCTCCCCCCAGATCTTCCATTCAAGAGTAAAAAAAAAAAAAAAAAATATGGGCATTCCTTCTAGCCAAGTAGCCAGATGCACAAAACACACACCCTCCGTCCTGTACAGCACTCAGATTTTAGTTTAAAAAAAAAGAGATTTTTTAAAATCTTTTAACTGCAGCATACTGTTCGCTACAATGTAGCATGCAGTTGCTACAGTTTAGATCACACAGGGAGCAGCAGCACTACAGTGCTCAGGTTTGACCGCAAATGCTGGTATTACATTAGAGATTGGGATTGGCTGATTGTTCCCCTCCAGGAGGCATCTGGGGCACTTTCTCTTCTCACCTCACCCTAGCTATGCCACTGCATTGCATTACTAAAACTGCAAGAACCCTCTAATCTTCCCAGTCTGTGTATGACACACTGCAGTCGGGCCTTCCCAGCCATTTTGTGCTGCTGTTAAAGGTATGGTCCCTTTCTTTATACTTGTTTTTGCATTGACCTGCTGGCCCATACTGGAGATGATGACTGATGCTATACCGTGGAGGTGGTACCACATGTCTGAAGTGAGATTACATGGCAAAAGTTTTAGCTTCTTAGTTACTTCTTCTTCTGGGGTTCTGTTGTCATCCTTTGGTACTGAAAGGCTCAGTCCCAGTGACTATTACTTGATGTAACAACTCTCCAAGTAGGCCTTTCTTAATGTCCATTCTCTGGTCCAGCCACCCCTGTGGCAGTGCATCATTTCAGTAAAGAGGCTAGAGGAAATAATCCACAAGCCTGGAGAACTGGGTTAGAATATAGTTTTCTTTTCATATGCCATAAATAAACTGTACAACAGAAGGAGGAAGCTACTACATGATAGAGCAAAATCCCTAATAGGGAAGGCATCTCTGATCAGTACTAGCAAAAAATTACAATCCCTCATAAAATCCTCCAAGGCCAGCTTCGAGAGAAAAATTGCACAGGACACCAAAGATAATCATGTCTTTTTTCAGTTATGTTAGAAACCTGGGATGCAACTCCCAGACTTGTTCTGAGTTGATTCTAAAAGACAAAAAATACACTGAACCCACAGACATCACCAATATCCTGGCAGACAGGTTCAGTGCAAACTCCCCCCCCCCCCAAAAGAGCAAGTATCTATCCCGGCAGAGGGCTGCCTCCCAAACATCTCTGATGCTCAGGTGAAGGCTGCCCTCTCCAAAGCAAAAAACACTGCTTCCATGGGACCAGATGGCGTCCCAGGTTGCATCCTACATGAACTCCAAGAGGAACTAATCCCTCAAATAAAACAGCTATACAATCTCAGCCTCACTACAGGATATGTGCCCACAGAATGGCGTACAGCAACAGTGGTCCCACTCCACAAAGGTGGAGCCTCTACGGACCCTGGAAACTATCGCCCCATAAGCCTGACTAGCTTAGTCTGCAAGGCTATGGAGAGGATCATCATGGAGCTCATAAACAAAGACATTGGAGACCTACAGACACTAGATCCTACCCAGTTCATCTTTGTCAAGGGCAGATCCTGCCTTTTGAACCTGGTTGACTTCTTCGAAACAGTCACCAAAGCCATAGATGAAGGGAAGGTAGTCCACACAGCCTATCTGGACCTTGCAAAAGCATTTGACACAATACCCCACTCAGGCATCATAGATAAGCTATCCAGCTTAAATATAAACCCCTATGTCACAAGATGGGTTGCAAACTGGCTCAAAGACAGAACCCACAGAGTGAGAGTTGCTGGAGCCATGTCAGACTCGAAACCGGTCACAAGTGGCGTCCCACAGGGTTCTGTCCTGGGACCACTCTTGTTCGGTATATACTTTTCTGAGGTACAGGCAAACGTGGGAGGACTATGGCTCACCAAGTTCGCAGATGACTGCAAACTGGGTGCCATAATCAACTCTCCAGCTGACACAAACATCCTTCGAAAAGGTCTCACAGAGACAGATAACTGGTGCCAGCACCATGGTTTAAAGCTAAATGCCAAAAAATGTATAGTCATACCCTTTGGCAAAAACAATGTGCCCACAAATTACCACATAGCTGGAAACCCATTAAGTACAGAGAAAGTTATTAGGGACCTGGGGACCCAAGTTGATAGCAATCTCTCCTTTGAAAACCACATTGCCAAAGTGGTTAGAAAGACCTTCTACATAGCCCACCTCATCACGAAGGGTTTCACATCTAGATCAAGAGAGGTAATCGTGTCCCTTTATTCATCCCTCATCAGGCCCATCATAGAATACAATGCCCCTTTTGGGATGTACCTTACCCGACACCTGCAGCAATTAGAAAGACCCCAAAAGTATCCCACCAAGAGGATCAAGGGTCTCAAACAGATGCCATATGCTGCTCGGTTAAAAAAACTCCAGCTCTACTCAGTTGCATACCGCCTACTTCGAGGCGATCTATGCCTGACATATACAAAGCTATGTCAAATCCAGAATTAATGGACATGCTCCACCTCAGTAAATCTAAATCCCTTAGAGCCACATGCTCGAGGGACTTGAACCTCAGCACAGAAATAAATAGAACTTGCTGGAGGAACAGGTTCATAACCCAGAGGCTCCCTTCGCTCTGGAATAGAATTCCAGTTCATGTGAGGCAGAGCACCTCACTGAATCTCTTCAAGAAGAATCTCGATAGGTGGATGGGGGATCGTAGGTTTGTCCCAGGGATTACTCCCATGTCACTATTAGACAGAGGCACAGTAAACTAAACCTTAAAAAGGGCACAGTATACTCAAATCAATGGGTGGCGTAAGCCATACAGAATCGGGCTAGGCTTATAATTGCCCCAGGGCAGATAGCCTAGTATGAACCTATGAACCTATGAACCTATGAACCTATATATGACAACTCTTAATGAAATCACACTACTTAACTTGTATCATTATGGAGCTTCAGCTTTGTGTGCTTTTTATGTTTAATTTTCATTTGAAGCAAGAGTGCAGTGAGGTACTTCACAAAAGTAATATCATTTTTTTTTTCATTACCAGCTTAACTACTTCAGAGTCATTTCAGAGGCAAAACCTTTCCCAGTAAGCAGCATGTATAAGGCTGGAAGTCCATCCTGGATGGTCCATTGCAGAGATAAAGTATCAGTTATAACTATATCTTGCAATCTTTGTGACTTTTAAGTCTTGGAATGTGATTTTGTTTATTTTTTATATATTTTTCTCTTCATAAAACATTATTTCTGTGTAAACTACATAGTTTTATGGTAGAAAAAAAGTAGTTAGCATAAACAATGATAAACATTGTAGGCTTGGGCTGTTAAAAAGCATATCTCCAAAGAACATTACATAATGCTACAGCCATTATTAGGCTAAGAAATGTACAGCTTTAAGTTATTCATAGCAGTAACAGTTTTATAGGATCTCAATTACAACTAATTTTATTAGATTTCTGCATTTTTCTCTGTGTGACACAATGGCACATAATTGTGCAACTGGTTTGAAAGCTCGGGTCTATAATAAATAGACCACTATAGTTGCTTTTAACGACTCTTACATCTAACTGTGGTGGTTTCTTTATCAAAAAGATCTACACTCAGTCATGCTAATTATTTGAATTGTTTCAGTGCTTACATGGAATGTGTGCCATTTTTATGACATGACACTGTCAGAACAGGTCAGATTCCATCATGTGAAAATGCTTCTTTCTTTTAACTCCCATTTTATAAGACAGTAAATACAATTTTCACCAAGAAATTAGTACATAATGTGTAACATGAATGAAGCAATCAAGGAAAGTATTACTTTCATTTTACTAAAGGTTGCAAATTCCAGGTTGAAAAAAATGCCATTACTTAGCTTTTCTTTTTTTTTAATAACAATGTCCTACCAGGAAAACAGACAGGTATTACATTTATCAGGTGTCTTTGGATATCAATACAGCTGGCTGTTGAAGATAAGTCCCCTCTACAATTGTTTGGGAAAACAAACAATGTCTCTGTAATCCTAAGCAGTTTTCTCATTTCTGTGTTTTCAGGAGTCGTTAATTAATAAACCTGCTACTGCTGCAACCATACCACTCAGCCTCTTAGCTTAAGAAATCTGGACAAAATCTAAAATAATGGGGGACAAAGGCTCAAAAATAAGGACAAATTTTAAATATTGCTCTTATAAACTTATAAAGTTGCTTGAATAGCAGATTTTGCTTTACCATATGAAGTCTGATACTCAAATGTCAGTTATTATTTAGTGACCTCAATCCTCTGTGATTTGTCAGAAAACCACATATTGTATGAGGAACAGAACAAAAATCTGAGCCAAAAGTCTGGACATTTTGCGAAAATCTGGACAATTGAAAGGTATGGCTACAATCATTATCATGGAGTACTGTATTGATGCTGAGTCTGGAAAATACAACTTTGTTAAGCACTTTTCTGACTTAAGAAAGGTGCTTAACAAAGTCCAGTTAAACACCTTTCAATGTAGATATGCTGTAGTCCTGCGCTAGAGCAAAAACAGTAGCCACCACAGAATAGCAGTGAGAACCCAAAATAACTTTTAAGGCAGTACGACTCTTTAGACTGCCACATTTGTGTGTGTGCGTGTGTGTGTGTGTGTGTGTGTGTGTGTGTGTGTGTGTGTGTGTGTGTGTGTGTGTGTGTGTGTGTGCATTTGTGTAGTGTGGCAGTACATAATGTATTACACCTTCTTACAGAATAAAATATTCATTTTGCATTTTGCTTCTGCCACTGTCCGTGAGGTAATGCTAAGCGTGTTACAGCTTTCAAAGCTGTAAAATACTTCATGCTCCTATACTTTTTTCTATAACTAGTAGTGTATTGGGAGAGCAAATTTGTGAAACACATCATGCTGTTACACTTTTGTTTTTCAGTAACTTGTAGTATATTGGGGCAGCTAAAGCTCCATGTACTACAAAGAGTTATTTTATTACTATTTATTCACTGGCTAAGTGGGCTGGTCTAATTGAACCTTTTCAGCCATGGCTCAAGCTCAAAAATAAAAAAATACATTAGGATCTTACTAATCAACAATATTATATACAGAATGAGTAAATGGTAATATTCAGTACATAATGATACATTAAATGGAGATAGGGTAAGATTAAAAAAATCCAGTCAGAGTACATTGAGATGAGTAAAAAAGAAAAAATACAAACCAAAATATGCATAAAATACAGTGTACTCATATATAAAAGTAATAAATGTATGCTTGTATATACATATGAATTATACAAGTATAAATTCCAATTCATGAGGCTGAAAAAACTTTCTTAAAATGTGTTTTATTATCTGTGATATGGAGTGGTAAATTGCCTAACCATTGTCATGGTTGCAGTTGCAGGTTTTGCAAATAAATGCTATTTAACTATATCTTTGGAGCTTTTTATGGTTTATAGGTTTTTGATGTCAACTGGGAGGTATTTTCAGGCAACAGATCCCTATCTAGAGAAGGCTATCATACCTACATCAGTTTTAAAATGGGGGAAGGGGGTATACAGAGAGAGAATCATTGTCTTGTGTACTTCTGAATTTATGAGTGTCACTTGTAAATGTAGTTTCACTCTTAGATGGGGGCAGTGACCATGCTTTATAACCTTAAAAATTACAGTACTTATTAGAAAATTGACCCTATAAGGCAGCGAAAGCCATTTGAAATTTTTTAGCATATTGCAATGATGCATCTGTTTGTCTGCTAATAGAATGAATCTGCAGATATTATTTGTTTATTTTATTTATTTAACATTTGTTGACCGGGAAAGTCCGACTATGCGGCACAGAGCCGATTTTCAGCGGAGGCCTGGGGAGAAACGCTCCAGTCGCATCTCTTTTGAATTGGGGGCATTCTTATCTCTTATTCCCAGCAGAATGTTGCATTCTGTGGGTATTGTTGGAATAATGCATAATGAGAAAAAAGGCTATATTCCAATTTGGGTATTAAAATATTTTTAGCAATGGCCTGCAAACAGAGAGTGAGAGGGGGTAGCTGATCTTATAATATAGCTTTAACAGAGCAAGAATTTTATTAGTTACATCTGTATGTAGGGTAAAGGAAAGAGTGGATTCAAGTATAACACCCAGGCATCTATACTCATTGACATTAGGTATTATATTCTCATTAAGTTCTGTTGAGATAATAGAAGGGATAGCAGGTAAATTCTTAGCCTAGGTGAAGATCATGACATTAGTTTTCTTATGGTTAACTAGTAGCTTGTTAGATATGCACCAGTTGCATAACTGAGTGAAGTTGTCCTACTATATGGTTTGCAAATAAGAGTGGCCTGTGCAGGATTGCAGGAGCAGCATATCATCTGCATACATTATTAATTTAAGAGTTGGTAGTTCTGGGGGAGATTACTGACAAAGAGGGAGAAGAGCAGCGGCCATAGACAGAACCTTGAGGTACACTTGTGAAAAGTGTACCAGCTGTAGAGGATGAGATGTTAGTATGGACTTGGAAAGTTCTATCTTTCAGATAGTTGCAAAGTCAGCAAATAGCGTTATCACAAAAGCTGAGTCTTTTTGAGTTTATTGAAAAGAAAGATAAGACTGTCCATTTCAAAAGCCCCTTTCATTCCAACAAGGAGATATGCAGTAATAAGTCCCTCATTCACATTGTAGTAAATGCTATCACTGGCCATTACCAGGGCAGTAAATGTACTGAAGGCATTGTGAAAGCCACTCTGTGCATTACATAATAGGCCATAGCTGCTTATGTGGTTAAGTAGTTATTTGTATAAAAGTTTTTTCAAATTTGTTTTGAAATAATACAGGGTAGAAATAGGTCTGTAATCCTTCAGCTCGTGTCGATAAGTAACTTTAGATAGTAGGATTAAAACTGCAATATTGAATGCTGGTGGTAGAGAGCCTGAGAAAAGAGAGAGAAGTTAAAAATATCAGTAAGGGGTTAAGGGTTAAGGGATCGTGGCTACCATGGTTTATGCCATGGACCAACTGTTTCACTGGGGATAACTTTGGAAAGCTGAATCTACTGCAATGCCCTTTCCTAACTAGGAGAAATTCTACCTGAGTTGTATGTTGGCCACTCTTATATGCGATTTTATTATTGTTCCTCTTGCTGAACCATGTGTAGGCCATTATTAAGCCAATTGCCATTTGCCAGACAGAAGTCTAAAATAACCTCTTCTTTTATTTCTATTGCCCCACCCTTATGGACTCAGACATTTCTCACAGAGTGTTCTGTCTGTCTATCTGTCTGTCCCTATATGAGCATTCAGCTCAGCCAGCATCAGCACCAATTCACATTGTCCTGCTTTATGTAGTAGACTCACATCATAAACCACTGGTGGCCACAATCAGCTGCAAGTCATGGTCAGAGAGGGCTCTAAGGTCAACAAAAACTAGTGTAAAGACCTGGAAGTTGACTGAAGTGAAACACAAGAGATCAAGGAAATATTCCCAGCTCTAGCACCTCAGGAAGAAGAGGAAATAGGTGGAGTGGAAGAAAAATGATAGTATCTCAAAACAACATGTGTGAGGACTAAAGAAAAGATCTGCGACTGAGCCAAGTATGGAAATAAAGGTACATAAGCAAGGCTGGTGTTGGAATGCAGAAGTCCAGAAAGTTATCAAAAGAAAGCAGGAGAGCAGGAAGGGAGATAGAAAAGATGGACCAGGCTAAGAAGGAATACTGGTTGGCTAACAAAGAAGCTATGAATGTAGACACTAACAAAGAAAAAGACATGGGATGCACTCGACAAGCTTCATAAGGGATGCCAGCAACAACCTGCTCATCATTCTACAGGGAATCAAAGGCTGATAGAGGTTGTACTTCCAGCACCTTCTGAATAAAGAAAGCCCCATAGAAACTGTACTGCTCCAGCCATGGCCAAGGGGAGGAAGAGCCCACCAGAGAAGATGTAAAACAGCACTAAGGAAAATGAAGTCAGGGAAAGCAGCTGAATCAGATGAGGTTACAGCAGATATGACCAAGCTACTGGGTGAGTTAGGGGAGAAATGGCTTTAGAGGGTACTTACAGCAGTATGAGAGAAAGGCTTATCTCACATGACTAGAGAATAATTGTTCTAGTGTCAATGATCTAGAGCAAAGGGAACATTCACAACAGAGAGAAGTACAGAGGTATCAAACTCCTGTCACACTGCATGAAAGTGCTGGAAGGGGTGATGGATATATGAATACACAGGGTAGTTGAAAATAAGATAGGAAATGATTGGTTCATATTCAGATCAGGATGCAGCACAACTGATCCAGTGTTTGCAGTAAGGCAAATAGCTAAGAAGAAGCTAGAGGTGAGGAAAGAGTTCAACTGGACATTCCTAGACTTGGAGTAAACATATAACAAGGTCCCAAGAAAGTTGATTTGGGAAGTCCTTTAATGGTTCAAAGTACTAGAACCAATGGAAGCATTAGTGTAGGTTATATACAAAGGCACAATGATACAAATATGAACAGTATTCAGACTAATGGAGGGGGTGGGTTTGCATCAGAGTTCAGCTCTGAGCCTCCTGCTGTTCATACTGGTGATGGACTAGATAAGCAAACAGGTTGGAAGGGACAGATCAACAAAGCTGATGTATGTGTATGATATGGCATTACATGCAGAATCTGGACAAGAACTCCATCAAATAATGTTAGAATGGAATGGAAAACTGAAAGCACATTGTATGAAAATGATTAAAGATAAGCTACTTGTCATGACAGCAAATGGGAGATAGCAAAAGAAGCTGAAAATTGAGATAGAAGGGAACTAGAATTAGTGGAATGGGTAACAGCTTCAGGTATCTGGGATAGGTGGTTGAGGAGAAGGGAAGTCTGAATGAGGAGGTCTAAGCTAGAATCAGAGGGGGGTTGTAGCCAACAGTCAGCCGATCAGGGGTAGTGTGTGGCAGAACTAAAAAGAAGCTGAAAAATAAGGTGTACAAAACAGTGATCAGTACTATGTGGCACAGAAACCTAGATAGTGAAGGCAGAGCAGTTGTGGAGGCTACAGGTGATGAAGATGAAGTGCCTGAGATGGGTAATAAGATGCGTACTGTGGGACAGGCAAAGAAATGAAGACATCATAGCAGAAGCCAAAGTAACACTAACTGCAGAGAAAGTCAAAGAGAGCAGATTACAGTGGTTCAGGCACATGTTCAGGAAAGCAGATGATGATCTAGTGGATAGGATCTGAGAGAGACAGGAAGAAGGGAAGAAGAAATAAGAGTGTCCAGCAAACAGACGAATGAATTGCATGAGAGAAAACCTGTGGCAATCAGGCATGACTGCCAAATAAAGTAGGAGAGTGGCACTGAACTGAAAGAATCAGCAATAGTTGACATGACAACCTGACCCTATGTAGAAAATGGGAAATAGAGCTGCTGATGATGATTAATGGTTAGAGATTATTATGACTGGGTCTCTCCAATTATAATTAATTTATTATGTGTTCTGGACTTTGATATCAAGACTCACCACTTTGTTTCACTCAACTCCTGATGTGAGTTGCCTTACATCCATGCTTGAACACATAACAAGGTGGTTATGATCAGAGATCTGATAATAATACTCTACATTGCTGAAAGCAATTCGCATTTAATAATGTCAAAAGAACCATGATGATCTTTGAACTTCACTGTCTAGGCCATGAGGGGATACCTAGGATGATTTTGAAAGATTAAGCACTTTGATAAGCGCTGTCACCTGTATTTACTTCTTATAAAGAGGCCAGGCTAATAGCATGTGGTTGTTCTGTCTCAGTTGCATTATCTATAAAAAACAGAAGAAATGATGCTTTGTGAATCAAAACAATTAAAGCTGAAATGGAACATTAACCAGTAGTGATGACCGTGCCCTGGCCCAGCAATCAAGGAGCCTCAATCCTCACCACTAACACCAGGGAGGTCATCTCCTAGAAGAGAGGAAAGGATAACTAATACACACAGTAAAGTACAATTTCCCTTAAGTGCACACAGAGAACACAGTCAGCCTGGGGCTGGTTGCTCCCTTGCTCACCAGGTCCCCAATAAGACTCCCCACTGGCACAGCTATAGGGTCCAGGTCTCAGCCTAGCTGGGAAAGCTAAAACCTCCAGTACCCTCTCTGTCCAACCAGTGCTTCGTGTCCCTGCCAAGTAGCTGACACAACACACACACTTTGAGATAAGTATTTATACAACTTCACAGACACTCCTGGGAAAGGCTGACTCAGATTCTCCAGCTGTGCCCCTTTACCCAGACCATATGGTAGTAATCCCTGCCCCCACCCAGCTAATAATATCAGCTACTAAAAAGCCCTTAAAAGGGTGTCCAATTATTACTGTGCAATATTATTATCCAATAGTAATGTGGCTATTCAGTCTAAGCTTATTGGAAGGGTTTATACAGTAAACTCTATAAATATATAATGTACTCTAAAGCATAATTTATCTCTACATAAAATAGCCACAGGTAGAAGGTTTTAAAAATATTTAATAATAAACAATTAAAACACAAAACAAAGCTACTACACCACAGAGATATCTAAGAGTTCAGAGATCACACAGAAACTTAAAATAATACAGTAGGACAGGTCTGATTTCAAAGAAAAAAAACTAATTAATCTTTACTAGCTTTAACTATTCCTACAAGAAATCACAGTGCAAGAAACTTACATGTGAGCTTAGGCAGAGTGCTGAGTTAGATATCCAAGATCAAAATGTCCTCAGTCTCTTGTGAGAAATAGAATTTAAACATTACAAACAAACATGTCTCTAAGGCCCTCCCAAATTACATAATTTTTGACACTTAGTCTGGAGTTCTCAGGCCACAAACTGCATTATTTAGCAATTTAACACCTGCTCAGAAACTTACAACAATATAAGTCATTTCAGATGTATACTCTTAACAGAAACCAGAGCAATAAAGCACATTCCATATCTAAATTCTGGTAATAAACTTTAGCCTTAAAACAATGGGCATGAAACCTTCATTCAGAAGCATTGGAGCCGAATTCTAACATGAAAAGGTCACAACATGCTTCACAGGGCCAGTAGAGTGCAATGTTGTTACATATTTTGCAGTTACACATTTCACAGTATTCTTTTACACTCAAGAAAACATGCCTGTATTTTACATTTATTCACAGATGCCAGAATTATATATCAAATTCTATTTGACTAGGCTGGCAGCCTTCGCCCATCTCTCCCCAATCATCACACCAGCATTGCCTGCTGTACTCCATATACCTCAACAAAGTGTTGCAATCATCCCATTATGCTAGAACTGCAGTTCATAGCATTCTGTTCCTCTTTAATTTACCAAATCAATGTGTTGGCCACATAGAGACAGTTACTAAACTTCTAATTTTATTATTATTGAAGGGGTCAGCAATAATACATGGTAGCTGCCCTTTGTCACACTTCCTATTTTTATAATTATAAAGGAATATCCCTTTAAGAATAATAATTACTGCTCCATGTAATTCCTATCATTTTTAGCTGAGTTATTTTCATAAAAAGGAGCATGGTACGCATGCACATTGCAGTACAATCCTTTCTTGTAAAGATAATTTACTTCAGTATTCAGTAGCAAGTTTAAGATGTTAAGTTATACAAAATGCAATGAACTGACATTAAGGCACCACTGGACAACCACAACACTTTTTAACGTATATCAAGTACAATGGGTTGTGAAAGTGTGCAATTCATTTTAACTTTAACAGTGTATTTTTCAAATACGTGTTTAGTATGAACTAAACAGAATACTACAGCCAGGAATGAGAAATGACCTCCACTCTGCATACCAGAAGCAGCAGAGAGGTAGTGCAGTCAGCCACAAAAGTATAATTCACACTTTAGATTCACAGTGCTGACATCACTTCCTCAGTATGATGCTGAACAAATATGGCATGCTGATGTACAGACATCATAGCATCCACATCAGTTGGAGACTAAGTGACAAAGCAATAAAGCATGTGGCCAAGGGTGAGAGCATTTGCAAGAAAGGGTACATGGGATGACAGCTCACATGCTACAGAGTGATATGATGCTACTATGGTAACAGCACAGTCCATACAATACATGGGCAACAAACATAGGCTATGTACCGGATGTGAATATGGCACTCCTAACAGAGTGTAAAGATAGGAATACACCAAAATACTGTCACAAAGACTGGCGATCTGAATATCAGCAAATCAAAGGCACTGACCCCAATATCCCCCACGCATCCTCATTTATGGGGCACAGGCTACAGTGGCATGTGCTCAATATCCACTACTAGCTGTATTTATTTATTTATTTATTTAATGATTTGATTTGATTTTTTACAGGTATTTCAAATGGAACACAGGGGCCACTTTTCAGTTATGACCCCATTACAGCATCATGAAAATCAGAAAACAAATCAATGCACTTTACAGAAAATTTGCGCAGCATAGGTTCACCATAATCCAAATTACATATTATTTATTTTTTTTATTTGGATTTTGTAACCAATCTAGCAGAGCTCTAATCTCCCTAGGACCATTAACAGACTCAACCTGGGAAAATTAAATTACATTTCAAATTATTTTTAATTTAAATTTCAATGTTTAATGTTTACATTCAAACTGAAGTTAAAATAAAAAAATCAAATTAAAGAAGAATAATAACATTAGCAATTTGTGTACAGATGCCAGCAAGACAAGGACCATTATGGCCACAGAAACATCTAGATAAACGATACTGACTCACATTCAGTATTGTGTTAGGTAACATTCCCAGACTTTTTACAAGAGGACTTTTAAGGCTTCTTTTTCTAAAAACTAAGTTTGAATATGTTTTTTAACTCACTTGGAATGAAGTCACTGAAGATCTGGTTTGGAAGATGAGTAGCATTTCAAAGTCTGTTATATCTATTGTACTCAGAACGTTCTTTGTGACAACCTTGGCTCCAGCTGTCTTTGCAATGATCTGCAATGGTCATAGCACTCACATGATAAATCAATCTCCAGATGACCAAACCATTTCTAATTTTGATTGGACTGACTGTAGACAGTGAGACTCAGCTATAATGATACAAGGAAGATATATCTAAGGGCACCAGATAAGAAATGGCAGATTTTATTTTGAGCTACATTGTCCTTGTTATGCTAGGTAGAGCATATTCTAAAGTACAAATTAGCATTCCCTTGCTTGGCTTGATTCTGGCTTCCTTACTTAGTAGGTATGAGATTCTATAGCAGTTTTCAAAGAAGATATGAATTTTCTCTATACTTTGCAGTTTGCTCATATGATGGCAATAAGTATGTGCTCAGCGATGGGAGTAACCATACTTCAAGGTACTTGTAACAATGTCCAGTATCCACATGCGTTCTAACAGGACTGAAGATGCCTCTAATACCATTCACATTAGCATGTCTTTTTTATGAATATCAAACAACATGGTTTTAGTTTTCTGAACGCTGACTTTCAGATCCAGCTGATCTAGCCATTGAAAAAATATTTTGAGCTCTCTCTGCTTACTGCTTGCTGCTTCTTGCTGTGGGATGGATTTGCAGTGTTCTTAAGACACTCAGTCTTGCTGGCTGGATTCTGCTAAAATTCAAAGTCTGGTTATATTTGCATTCACAGTCTGTTGCATACAGAAACTTGCAGAATATACACTGATGAGAGAATATACTTTGCAGCACTTGTCTTTAAGAGCAGTAACCAATAACTTTTATAATAAATCAAACTGGACAACGTTGCAGCTTAAAAGTACTGTTCCAACTTTACTTCTCATATAGTACAGATGATGTGAGAGATATAACATTTACCTTAGGACTTGTGTCCCTACCATACCTCTAACATAACTGGATTTATACAGCTCTTTATATACAGTTTTAGTCCTGTAGAAACAATACTAAGCTTCCTTGTTTAACAATGTCTTGTAAGAGACCAGCTTTTCTGACAGTGTGAATATCCTGTAACAGTGTCCTGATGTCCATGTAGAAAAACATATTTTTGAGGAAACACATTGTTCTGTATTCTATTTGGATCTGTGTATATGAACATATGTTCTTGTGCCAATGCTGATAAGCATATCCTGTTTTTTATGCAGAAAAACATATTTTTGAGAAAACACATTGTCAGAGATCAGCTTTTCTGACAGTGTGAACATCCTGTATTTTATTTGGATCTTTGTATAAAAACATCTGTTCTTGTGCCATATCCTGTTTTTCCATGCAGAAAAACATATTTTTGAGAAAACACATTGTCACAGTGTCATAAACATATCCTGTTGTTTTAGGAAACATATTGTGTCCATTTTTTATATGCCAGTGTTCTTTAAAAGCAGATTTTGCATTTTTGTTCTTGCATACATCCTGTTTGAGTCTGTAAGGGAAAAATGTCCATTCTTTAAAAGCAGATTTTGTATTTTTGCTCTTGCATACATCCTGTTTGAGTCTGTAAGGGAAGAATGTCCATTCAGCAGATTCCTTTTCCAAGCCATGGTCATTTAGTATGACTGCTGATCACATATTACTAAACTCTGTTTCTGCATTTAAGCAAGCCTTTTCTTTCAGCATATTTACAACATAATTAATTTCAGACTAATATTCATAAAATCTAACAGCCATGGCAAACCAAAGTTATGTTCATGGGCATCTTGGCTTTTATTTTCCCTCTGGTCATAATATTAGAGTTATAGTTTCAGTTTTTTTAATTTATTTGGGACATTTGTTAACAATGTAAGCCCAATGGACACAAGTGCCCCTTTTCAGGGGAAACGTCGGAGCACCATCTTTGTAAATGGCTTCTTCAGTTACAGTAGGCAAACAGAGGTGAAAAGAATCAATTCCTGTACCCTGGGTATCATGATGTCCATTTAAAGAATTTATTTTGTTGAGAAAGGAGTCGTAGTGTCTCACATTGAATGTAACCTTCCTTTCATTACTAATGCAGCAAAGAAAAATCAATCCATACTGCAAACTACAGCAAATCACATCTCTAGATTCATTAATGTAGCTCCTCTGAAACAACACCACATCACAGCCCTGGCTCAAGCTAAACGTCTCCCAGCAAGACAAAGATGTACTAGCCTCTCTTACTCACAGATTAATACACAATAAAATATTCTTCTTTACCAGTAAACTCAGCAAAAAATACCAACTACAATGTTAAATCTCAAAACTCCATTGATCTAACCATTTCTCAAAATAAACTGTGCTCAACCAACCATAGTTTATTCCATAATGGCAACTTGAGCATGGAATTCCATACCAGCAGACATCAGGAACACAACACCCTTCCCTGAATTTAGAAAGGACCTGACCAAATACCAATTTAGAGGAGCAACATGCTAATATCACTGGCATCATTTCTGAACTCTTTCAACAAAACAAACCCACACACTCTTATCTCTACAGCTAGCTTACATGAGCCACCCACCCACAATGCTCAGCGCGCACATACCCTTCTGCCACTCTCATCTAACTCTGCTTTTTTTGGTTGTTCTGTCTCTCTCTCTTTGTCTCTCTTCCTGTCCCTCCTGCTCTGTCTTTCTCTCTGAGTTGCTTGGTTAACCTGAAAACAAGCAAAGCAAAGAATAATTAAGACTGTAAATGTGATTTAAAGAGTGGTAAGGGATTTCTTATTATACAGTCTGCTGTAAAATATCACATCGTCTCCTACCCCAGGTTTGTATCCTCCCGCCTTAGCGTTGTATCTGATTGCTATTTTCATTTGTCTAATATGTATTATTTACAAACCTTGTTATTGCTCATGTTATAGTTTTGTACATCTGGGCTGAGTCTGAAAATCCACATGAATCAGTACTCTAAGTTGTTAACAAAGTTTTAATAAAATAAATCAAATAAACCTTTGTCAGACTGAAAGCTAGGTTAAAGACCAGGGGTGAGGCTTGACCTTATAGCATCCCTTTACTTACTGGCAAAGGTTTTGATTGGGTATGAGTGTCTGTTATCTTGAAATTCATCAGGAAACTAGAAGACCATCGTAACTCAATAGGACCAATAATATAAAGTGTGAGTTCCAAAAGCAGGTTGTTGTGTGATACAGAACTAAAGGCCTTAGTCAGGTCCAGGAAGATAATGGCCCTCAGTTCACCACTTGCCCTTTCAATAGTATCACTGAAAAAAAGCAGGACTGCTTCAGTGCTGTGATCCCTTCTAAATCCATGTTGTTGGTCAGTAAGGTAGACTGTTAGACTCCAAGGGCCCTTTAACTTGAATGGTTATCTGGTCAGTAAGGTGGACTGTTAGACTCCAAGGGCCCTTTAACTTGAATGGTTATCTGGTCAGTAAGGTGGACTGTTAGACTCCAAGGGCCCTTTAACTTGAATGGTTATCTGGTCAGTAAGGTGGACTGTTAGACTCCAAGGGCCCTTTAACTTGAATGGTTATCTGGTCAGTAAGGTGGACTGTTAGACTCCAAGGGCCCTTTAACTTGCATGGTTATCTACACAATTTTAGCAAAAATAGAAAGAAGAAAAAAATGCCTGAAGAGTTCTACATGGTATTTGTCAGCATTCTTGTAAAGTCATGATGTTAAACTATTTAACAAAACTCTAAGAAAACAACAGTGCTTAGCAATACATTAATTTGTTCTGCAACAGTTTTGTTATGAAAACTTCATTGGCATGTAAAAATTTAGGACACAGAGCATCTGAACCTAGTTGTCCATATCTGGGTATAGCATGCAGACATTTGTGTTTACTGTTTAGCAACTTGGGTAAAGAGGAAACTTGTAACAAAATCATAAAAATTCTATGTATCCCTGCTGGCTAGTAGATTTGTCTGTAACAAAGGAGTGCTGAGTTACTGGTCAAATTAAACAGTGTAGTAAGGTCATGCCATACGGAAGCATTTGTAGTGGCCAGAACAAGTGCCTGCACACACCTGAGGTATTTAGGCCAAGCATGCTACTGTACTCTGTAGTACAGTGTGTGGTATGTAGGAATGAAGCATGCAATTCATTAACATTGGCACTTGTACACTCCTCATTATGGATTCTTGTGTTCTGCTCTGCTACGTTATGCCACTCTATTGGACCTGCTACATTATGCCACTCTATTGGACTGTGCACTAGAAAGTAGGAACAGGCACAGCCAGTGGGTGAAGTAGTAGAACAGCTGTTGTGCACCAGCTAAATTTGAAGCCAGTGTGCATGCCTGTGGAGGGACTATGACTCCTAGAATTACTGGAATGATTTTATGTGTCAGTAGAACAGCTGCTGTGTACCAGCTAGATTTGAACCTAGTGTGCATGTTTGTAGAGGGAGTATTATTCCTATAATTGTTGGACTGATTTTGTATGTATGTACATATTTTTTTTTTTGGAAATGCATAAATACTCATGCAAAGATGTTGCACTTTAGATGAAGACATATGTGTTTTGGTGGCCATGTGTGTTATGGTGTATGTGTTCGTGATTGAAACCACTGTGAAACTTATTTCCCTCTATAACAGCTTCTGTGTGTGAAGATCAAAGCTGCCTGCATGGTTAGTAGGCCTCTATGTACCACAGTGTGTGCTGTCAAGAATGGATGCACAGTAGTACACATGAATTATGTTCTTGGTATTGTTCTTGCTGTGTTGCTCCTATACATACACTCTGAGCACCATTTTTACCAGTGGTGTTGTGGTGGTGCAGGGGTTAGTGTTGTCATCTTACAGCAAGAGGTTCTCCAGTTCGATTCCTGGCTGGAGTACCTTCTGTGTGTGGTCTGCATGTCCTCCCTGTGGTCAAATGAGTTTTAGAAGACATGCAGTAGGTGTGTGTGTGTGTGTGTGTGTGTGTGTGTGTGTGTGTGTGTGTGTGTGTGTGTGTGTCTGTGTGTGTGTGTGTGTGTGTGTGTGTGTGTATGCCTTCTGTGAAGGTTTGGACACCGAGTTGGCAACTCAACACTGTAAAAACTTCACTGCCAATCAATATGCGGACTGGTGATCTGCTGTGGTGACCCCTAATGTGAGAAGCCAAAAGACAGTTTATACAGTAACATATTAGCAGTTTCAGTTTTGCTCTTTCTCTGAAATGCACAACAGCCTTTTTTCCATTTTTCAACACCAGTGTGTGTAAATACCATGTCTCCAAATACCACCATACAGAGGGATAGTTTGTACAACACAGTTTCTTAAAACTAGAAAAACAACATTTAAAATAGTTATTAAGCAGTCGTATTGGAGCTAAATTTGCTTTTCCATTTAATGTGATATGTCTGTACATATGTCTCTGTCTGTGGCATCTATAGGATGAAAATAAATAAATCATGCAAGCCTTACTGTACAAAGAAGTAAATTACTGAGAAGCAATTATGATATTTCAGTAAATGGTGTTTCAGTAAATGTAAATTGCATTCTTTTGTTCTTCTGAAACACACTGCTGCTGTTAGCAGACGTAAAGGTTTTATGTTCTACCCAATGTACGTATGCAAGCATTATAATTTTATGTAATAATTTCTGAATCATAGCCATTTACAATTATTAGTTAGGAATTTAGTTTTTTTCTACACTGGAATTCATTTTCATATCCAGCACCACAGGCCAAATTATATGTGAACTAATTGGCAAGTTTGGAAACCAATTTGAAATTCCAGGTTTGACTTCTTTTAAGGCGCTGAACAAAACAGGTCAGAGAATGTTTGAGCTGAGTTTTTTGTAAATAAAATGCACCTGCATGTTATATTGATTTAGAGCAATAAAACCATAGTTACAGTATGTCTGCAATCTTTGGTGTTAACATCAGTGTTTTTGCCAGCATGTCCCCATACAGCGCTAACTGTATCTTTTAGTGTTACAACTAAGTGTAACATCACTTCATTTATGGTTTAAAGAGCAAAAAAATGTCCACCAAAAAAGCATAACAATGTTATTTGCATGAGTAGTGCTTGGCCCTTTACTGATAAACCCTTGGTCATTATCTGTATTACCTGTGATCTTTATCTACACCGGACAGTGGTTTGGCTTCTGCTGTTTTGCTAATAGAAGTTTATCTCACAAGTGTTGTCCATCATATGTTAAAATACTTTTTCATCTGTTTTGTTTATATTAATACTGCTTTGTACTCTTCTGTGGGCTATGGCTAGTTCCTGTTGTTTTTAGTTACCTTTAAAAAGATGGAAAACAAAATCTGTAATATGTTCTCTTGACTCAGTAATGAAATGCTAATGGTATATCTTGTCTGCTTTACTGACAAGATATTTCTGAAATGTTAGATCACTTTTTTAAAACCATTTTTGTCTATTGATTAGCTGTAAATTCAATATGAGTTTTGCAACTACCTGCTGATTTATGTTTTGCTTTCATTATTTTTAAATAAATCAGCATAGATGTTATCACTACCTGGTGATTTACTTTTTCTTTCATTATTTTTAAATAAATCAGCATGGATGTTATCAGACTTGTTCCACTTTCCAATCATTTTTTTTCTTTCATGCTTTTACATTAGGCAAGTTTTTTTTTGGGGGGGGGCTAAATTATCATGTCCAACCTGTATCTCTCCATTCAAAACTGTTTGTAATTAGACATAGCAAGGGCCAGATAAAATGCTTCAGTAGGAAGGATTGTGGCCCTAGCGCCACCTGTTGCACACCACTGCACTAGACTAACAAGCAGCTCAACATTTTTCCTGCAATTATGCTTGTTAAACTACTATAATATATACTCTATAGCACCATTTTGTGGTATTAACTATGTTTTTTTTCCTGTTTTGAAGCTGCTAACTCTGCTCATTTGGCAAAGATGATGTTCAACAGCTTTGGAATGACATTAAGCCATTTGATGTTTCCTATTTAAAGTTAGGAAGCTATTTTGTGCTCAGTGCAATTGACATTAAAGGAATTTCACCTTGGTCACCAGTAGATATACCTCTACTGGTGGACTAGCACAACATTTCTTCATTTTTTTGCATATAGTACAATAGCCCTGTAGAAACCAAACAAGTAATGTCTTTAGAGCAGAGTACCACTCCGTCAAGGGGATTAGGGAAGGACATTTGGATGGCTGGTGCAGAACAGAGTGGGCTACATTCATTTGAGTATATTGAAAATAATTGAGAAAGCCGTTTTGTGCTTTGGGAAATTGATTAAAGGAATTTCACCTTCACCACCTGTAAATATACCTCTACTGGTGGACCAGCACAACATTTCTTCATTTTATTTCTGTACACAATTACAAGAGCCCCATAAAAACCCAACAGGAAGGATGCTTCATGCTCACCAAGTGATTTATAAAAATGAGTGCATACCAAGATTGATGAGATGTAATAGATCTGCAATCGTGGGACTCCACATATATTTGCTGACCTCACAAGAACCAAATGTAGTGAAAGTTTTGAAACATGAGGAGAATAAATCTAAGATGACTTCCCTGCTTAGTTTAGCAGAAGCATGTTGGCATCAAGTAGGAATGGAAGTCAAACTAGAATTAGATAAAAAATCAGGCAGCAAATGAATGTCCCAAAAAATGAAAGAAAGAATATAAGGTGAAGGACCAGATGAGAAGACAAGAAATGTGGAAAACGCATAAATATAGTTGCAAGTACAGAAATCTTCTGCATCATCAACATAATGATTTAGAGGGAAATCTATAGTTTATAGAGGATAGCGCTGCTGCAAAAATTGATTAAAGGAATTTCACCTTCGCCACCTGTAGATATACCTCTACTGGTGGACTAACACAACATTTCTTCATTTTATTTCTGTACATGTTACAAGAGCCCTATTGAAACCAAACAAGAAGGATGCTTCATGCTCACCAAATGATTTATAAAAATCAGTGCATACCAAGATTATTTATTCCGTGTTCCAAAGGAGGGATGGACCTCCTTTAAATTGATTAGATGTATAGATCTGCAATAGTGGGACTCCATACATATCTGCTGACCTCACAAGACCCAAATGTAGTGAAAGTTTTGAAGATGACTTCCCTGCTTAGTTTAGCAGAATCATATTGGCGCCAAGTAGGAATAGAAGTCAAACCAGAAGTAGATAAAAATCAGGCAGCAACTGAATGTGCCAAAAAACAAAAGAAAGAATATAAAGTGAAGGACCAGAAGAAAAGGCAAGAAATGTGGAAAATGCATAAATATAGTTGCAAGTATAGAAAACTTCTGGAAGAACTTCATGTTGATCAGGAACGAACACAGGAATGTTTAAGGAGAGGTGAATTCAAACCAAGAGATGAAAGGTTAATATTGGTGCCCCAAGATAGTGGGCTGCATTCATATTGGTTTACAAAGTCCATTGAACATGTGGAAGAAACAGACAAACGTAGGATTTGTAAAGCCCTATTAAAAACAGTCGCACACCTCATTGTTGGTTGTGACATACTAATGGCAGCAGGACTGTATACTGAAAGGCATAATAATGTGGCAAGATTGTTGCACTGGGGATTGTGCAAACATTATGGTATTGAAGTGGCTGAAAAAGGGTCTATATTATATGAACAAAAGTTCAATAAGCGAGTGCTCTAATGAGCAAAACTCCCAGAAATCGAGGTGCGTGTTGTGGGATCGCAGTACAGTGAAGATTAGACTTTTGCCCTTTTCTCACTGTAGTGCGATCTCAGAGTTGGAATATATATTTAGCGGGGGGGGGGGTGCAGCCCTCCCACAATATTGTTTTTGATGTCCGGGATTTTCGCTCATTGAGTGTTTGCTTATATGAACTTATATAATATAATATAGACATATAATATAGACCCGTTGAAAAACACTGGAAACATATGCCACAAAGCATCATAGAAAATGATGAAGTTTACATTACATGGGATCATCCATTACCAGCAGTTCAAACAATAGATGCTAGAAAACCAGATATAGTGGTCCATGAAAGGAATCAAATGGAAAACACACCAAACAAGCCTGTATACGAACTCTGTTTATTGCAGTAACTCCTTGGATAACTTTGTTTACTACAATAAACGGAGTTTATATACAGGCTTGTTTGGTGCATTTTCCATTTGGTTCCTGGTCTTCTGTTATTCGCACTGCACCAGATATTTGAATTTTGTCATCTTTTTTGTTGATTTTAACCAACATGGACTCCTTGGATAACTTTGTTTACTGCAATAAACAGAGTTCGTATACAGGCTAGTTTGGTACGTTTTCCATTTGGTTCCTGGTCTTCTGTTATTTGCACTGCACCAGATATTTGGATTTTGTCCATGAAAGGAAGACAAAAGTAGCATTGATCATTGAAATCGCCACACACAGTGACTAGACTGTCTTGCATACAGAAAGACACAAAGTCATAAAATATCAGGATCTGCAGGCAGAAACGAGAGTAATGTGGAAGAAAGATACCCAGACAGTTCTAACAGTAGTTGGAGCAACAGGTCTTATAAAAACGAATCTACAATTGTATTTAGATATGTTACCAATCCATGTAACTCCATACGAACTGCAGAAGGAGTCATTACTGGGCACATTGTGGGTGCTGCGAAGAGCACTTTTGGCTGACATCAAAGATTGAAACAGTACTAATTTCATGAACTTTAATCATACTTTGACTTAGGAATAGGGTTCATTCCCATCATGGTATTAGAAACCCAAAAGACTTGGAGAAATTAAAAAAGGGAGAAACCAAACAAATAAATTTTTCTGAGCAAGAGAGCCTCAGGTGAGCAGCAACTTGTCTGTGTTCCATTCGGTTGATACTGCCAGTTGTTTTTATATAGAGCAATGCAGTAGTGAGTTCTGCCTGGGGCGACAAGGCAAATCTTGTTATTTTGTTTGTAGTCTAGTCTTTGTTGTTGCATAGAATGAAGGTTGGTATAGATTGGTGTTCAGAAGGCTGGGTAGAAGGAAAGCATTGGCTGCAGCCTTTCAGGCTTTTCTGAGAGAGGTTTTGATTCTGTATAAGACATCCATTTTTAATTATTTTTATGACACTGGATATATGAACATCAGATTTTAATTTACTGTCCATAATAACTCCATGCATTTTGATATTTGGAACAATATCCAAGATAATATTGTTGGAAGAGGTAAAGGAAAAATTAGTACTTGTGACAGGATTGGATCTAGGTAAGAAGAGCATGACTTTTATCTTTGGCATTAAGTATTAGGACATGCTGACATAACCGGAGTCTGGTTGAGAATTATAATTCCTGGGTTTTGGTTTGTAGGTCATTAATGGATGAGGAATAGCTGACCAAGATGGAGTTATCTGCACACTGAATAGCTTAGGAGGGGCCAGAAGCACTATGTAGGTCATTGGCGAATATGTTAAATAGCAATATGCCCATTATAGAGCGTTGAGGGATACTTATTTTAACAGGGAGGGAGGAAGGAAGAGTATGTTGCTAGTCACATGACATGTTTTATTCTGTTACTTAGGTAGCTATGCAGCCATTTTATAGTGATATTACAGAGGTTGAGAGTGGTGAGTTTATGGCATAGTTTAGAATGAGAGATTGTCAAATACCTCTGAGAGGACAAGGAAGGTGGCAGATACCACAAAAAGTGTTATTATGGTATACGTTTATGGTATTTAGGAGAGACACTAAGATAACTATTAAGTTATGATTAGGAAGAAATCCAGTTTGGAGACTGAGACCTAGTTTTGTTCTATGAGGTACTGTAGTAATTGTAAGGAAACACATTGTTTCAATGTCTTTGATAGTGGAGGTTGTATGCAAGCTGGGCTGAAGTTATTAACATTCCATTGGATTTGCACCTTTATGTAGATGCTTCTAGATTTTAGAAACTTGGGATTCAGTTATGGAGCTATTGATGAATATGGAGACTGGAAAGTCTACGACATTTGCTATTTATTTATATTTTTTAATTTTTAAAGCAGCATTTCTTGATGTTTTGAAGAAAAGTAGAAATTAAACAAGAAAAGGAAAAGAGATGGTCTACAAAGAACCAGCAAATAGGTACCTCATTCAGTCTTGCACATACCATTAATTTCCTGAAGGCCACAACTAAGTTTGAAAAAAAAAAACAGAATAAAATACATTATTATCATTCATATTACATGTTGTTAAGGTTTATGCTTAATTTATAGTCCTGAAAAAAGACACTTACAGGAATTAACATGTTAAGAAAAAAGGGTCATAAAACCTATTGATAGTCATAGAATAAATCAAGTTTAATCCCCACAAGAAAAAAGAGGTAGCAGCCTCTAATATATACAGATTTCTAGGGGATATGACATTTAAGTTTAGATAGTTTAGATCTGAAATCAGGAAAATGGTAAGAGTACATGGATAATTACTTTAACTAAGACTTTAAATAAGAATATTTATAGTCCTTAGGGCCAGGCCTAGTAGGGCTTATCATTTAGGCAGTAGAATATGTGGTTCCAGTTAGGCCATAATTCTTCATCGGTAGCCCCTCGAATGGCTGATATAAATCTTAAGCTGGAGCTTAAGAGTTTCAGCATCCTACTCTTCCCATTTCAATTGCACAAAAGACTTCCACTTGTATCTATTATCCTCTGCAAAATTTTTTTTTTTGAGAATAAAATTATGTCAACTACATTCTTAATAGAATGACGTGTTTATATCTCAAGACACTCAATCCTTATCAACCATATAAATTGAATTATCCAATAGTAAAGGGGACTGGCACCCCTTAACACCCACCTAACTATTTCTAAAAGAGGAGCAAGTTAAAGGGCAGTAGCTCCCTTTACAAATGACATTAATGATAAATATATTTTTACAGATATTATCTATGGAGATACTGCTGATGTGATGCATAATATAACCTTCTTAAGTTATACTATCTATTTCATGGGAGTAGTCAAGAAAAAAATAACAGTGACATATTTTCTTTCACATATCATTAATCTAGCTGGTAGTTTCACCTTAGACCAACTTAGGTTAGTGGAATGCTTAGGAAGAGAAAGCAAAGGCTGTCAATACCATAAATCAATAGTCCACTTTGGTGACATCTTTACTATTCCTATCAGAAAATTGTTGAAGTATTGGGCAAAGGAAAATATATGTCTCCATTTGTTGCAGTGTCTCCATCACAGCTCCAGCAGTTGATGTTAGAAGAGGGGAATGTCAAAGTCAGCCAAAGTCAGTCAGTGGGGTGCATAAAAGGAATTAGTCTTTTGGTGGGAAGTCAGCTCATTAAAATAGCATTTCATGAATTTGCTCCCTGCAAAGTGAAACTTCCTCGTGTTTTGTGTAGGGGTGACTGTACCCCCCCCCCCCAAACCACTATATGGGAGACATATACTTCCCACATCTCCATTTACTGAAATAAATAAACTCAAGGGTGCTGCAAACTCAACAAAATGGTTTCTTGTGAGTTAAACAGACTGAACCCACATAAAAAAATTTAATCTTGTGAATGGTCTTCCAGTGATGTCAAGTATACATGTGAAACTGATGATTTTTATGTAAACTCGAAGTAAAATAACAGCCACTAAACATTTTAAACAGAAAATTCTAAAACAGGTTCCTACCCTGCTGCACGGATGGCTCACCTTGGTAACCGCTAGTGATATTACCCTACTGAAACAAGTTGGGGCAGAATGCGTGTGGATATATGACTGCTGTACTCACCACTATACACCAACACATACATTAGATAGGCCATAACAGTAACATGCATGCACAGGAACAGGTTGTTCTAATATTGTGAGCTACCTTGCTGTGAGTACCTTCTAAAACATGCAATACCTGCAGATACACATATGGGTAGTCATGCTGCAAATGTTTCATTGTAGGTATAAATCACAGACTGCCATTTTGTTCTTCATAAAAGTGACATCATTTTCAGAAGAGAATTAGGAGAAAGGCAGCTTCTCTTAGAAGATTCCAGGCAGCACATTCCTGGTGCATTAAGGAGACCAAGATTATGATTTAATGCCGTTATGACCACTTAATGGGAGTCTTTACTGGGCTCCATAATGGTGTATTTAGAAAAGTGAATGCCTAATATGACCTGGCTGTGAAGTTTTCTTCAGCCAATGACATCACCAAGATGGGGGAACAGTGCAAGCATTGTTTTGATGATTTATGGCACAGGAATACCACATTGATCTCCTTGTGTGAGAAGTGGAGGTTAGGCAATAATGCCCTGAATAATATAGTTAGTCATTTATTTTTGTATATTTTATATTTTTTCTGCTATCCTGTTCTAGGTTTGGCACTGTTTGGTTACTGGAAAGTATTTATCAAAACAATTTAAGAAACAGGAATGCTACTATCCGAGTCTTCCATGTCAGGTGGATTTAGCAGTTGTGATGGTGGCACTGCATGATATTTTCCTTCCACACCTCATGGGGCTCTCTGTAGGGGTGGGGGATATGCTGCACCATCTCACAGTGACTGAATACTATCTGTTAGTTTCCAATATAAGCCAGAGTCATATTCTGCATACATATCAGTGTGTGCAGGGGGGGTAAACACTTGATTGTCATCAGTTATGTAGCTAATAGGAAATATTCATGGATTGTAACTGCTCTATAATCTTACATTACAGTCATTCATTTCTCTGATGTGTCTTTTCTATTTCCGTAAGAACAAAGTGTGATACAAAACATGATGCCTTCTACAAAAGGAAACAGAGACTTGTGGTCAGCAATGGTTAGCTACTTTCAAAAGTGCTAACACGTCTGCTAGTTATATTCAGTCCAACATTAGGATTGATTCATTTATGACTAACTTCCCATATCATCTCCTCATTGCAGGTCTGGATGATCGATTCACCCTGCAGATGACTCCACTACATCCTTCCCCTGATGAGCTGTGGCAGAGGTACAAAAGTGTTTTGATGCCGGGAACTTTCCACTAATGGAGGATTTTCAAACCTCAAGAGCAGGTAGTCCACTTGAATTGCCTTGAGTATCACAGCCACTGTTGGAGCAGAAAGTGGTGGCTGTAACTAGAGTTGGAGCAGATAGTGGTGGCTGTAGTAGTAACTAGAGAGATAAAGGTAACAGAGTGAGAAGAGGCCAAAAAGACATTTGGACTGCAAGCTACAGACTATCTTCTCCATCAGGGATTGATATCAGACTACAGGCAAAGAGAAAAGGATAGGGGAATCTGAAGTAAAAGTCCTGCTCTGGTAGAGCTTTTAGTTGACTCTAGAACAGAAGCTGCTGTTAAAAAACATGAATAATTAGTACGGTATATAAAATATTGCACAATGACTATAGGAATCAATCAGAAGAGGTTAATAAAGATTGGGAAGAGAGATTGGATAATGAATCCACAATGTAACAATGGAAGGACATATGTTTCACTTCCAAATATGCAACAAAGTCTAGGATTTTTGTTTGGAAGTGTTTACATAGGCATTTTTATAGCCCATGCAGACTCCAAAGAATTTTTCCTGTGATAGATAGCAAATGTTAGAGGTATGAAGGGGAAGAAATAGGTAACTGAGAACATATGTTTTGAGAGAGTAATGAGTTGGCAGTCTAAAAATTTTGTACAGAGTACTGTGTCAGAAATACTGGGTGAGCAAATGGGTGTAACTAAGTAAATTATTTTATTTATTTATTTGTTTATTTAGTTGGGATAGAAGATCTGAATTGTCTAGACATTGTAAGGCATTATAAGACCTTGTTAAGTTTAATTCTGGTGGCTGCCCAAAAAGCATTTACTAGAAAATGGAAATCAAATGCTAAACCAACCATATTTGAAGTGGTGAATATTGTAAAAGAGATAAAAGGACAGGAAATGAGATCTTTAGAAAAGGGTAGGAGCAAGTTACATAGGAAAAAAAATGGAACTTATGGGAACAATACATTCATGGTTTGCCACAAGGTGAGCTGCCACCTGTCTCAGCCCCTACTTCTTGGCACTCCCTTGATTATCTTAACTGATTGTCTCCGGGGTCTGAAATTTTACTTAGAATAATATTTTGCAATAGGAGTGAGGTTTAAGGAAAGGCAGGGATTGATCAATTTATGTAATGTTGCATTGATGATGCATGCATAAATGTGAACATGTGAACATGGTTTGTTTTCTTCTATAAAAATATATGTTTAGCTGTGTCTTAAATGATAATTCAATAAAGGTGTTAAAAATATTTCTTAAAAAAAACACATTAACACCATCTTGTGTAGGTGTGCACTACCTATGTCATAGCAACTTTCACTGCATAGTGCAGCATACTTCACAGGTTCATAGGTGTTTACTAGGTTAATGAGTACAAGGGCCTTTTTAAGGCTAGCCTCCTGCTGGCTCGTAGCATGGCATGCATCATCTGAGGAGGCCACAGGCTATCCATGCTGTTTGGTAAAGGCAACAAAAAAGTGTCAGCAGCTGTATATGTGATGCATAAGGCCAATTGAAAAATATACAGCATCCCTCAGCAAACACATGACAAATATAATAAATTAAACAGGTTAGGACAACCCCCCCACACACACACACACACAGAAATGGCCAAACACCACAGTATTGTGCCATGTGCAAGCTCATCCGTAATGTATGCCATGGTTAAAGATGACATATAAAAGGAGATTACACTGGACTTATAGAAACAGATCCCTGCACCAAAATATGCCATAATGTGCCTGAAAGTAAGATAAGCAGCGGCATGTGCATTTTATAGGAAGAGGCAATGCAAAGCTATGCTGCCCACACTGTAGCACACTACAGACAATTAGTCTTGCTGACTGGGAGTGTGATGGGCTTTAGGAATCGTTTCTTCAAGTCCTGAGGCTGTGAAATGAATTTGTAGAAAACTGCTTTCACTGATCCTAAGTATGTCCCCTTTCAAGACAGTTGTGTAACCATGAAGTTGGTATCTGCAAGTTTGGAGGTGTGGAGGTCCTTCCCACAGGAGAAGTGCAGGAGGGCATGGTTTCCATCAAAAACCTTTTGGTCAGATTTGCTGAAAGTAGCCTTTGGTAAGTTTGTTTTATGCTATCAGGATTCATAAAAGATTATTTCATACAGTCATCATCAGCCCTGCTGATTTGAAACACATACTGCACAGGTAAACCAGTTACCTTTATCAGAGACAAACCAACAATAGTCCTTAGAAATATGCCCATACCATTAACCACGTGCAGTGTTACAGACATGTAACATGCAGCAGCTGTCTATGAAATGAAGATACATCCTTCATCAATGCAGCATTAACAAAGGGATAATTCACAACACAGATGGAGTTAAAGAGCACAGGGGAACAGAAGTGTACAGTGTCTCCATTGGCAGCATCCTGCCAAGAAATCAGCTTTGTGCTGTGAATAGCTCCATAAACCAGTGGGCCACATACATGCTATGCCAAAAAGAGGTGCTAACATGTGGATGATGTAGACTGCATTGTGACATATGTTGTACAGGATGCCTACAGGTGTGCCAGGATGTACTGCAGCAAAGCAAAGTGTTCACAACAAAGAACACAGTCAGGGAAAATGCACCCATGAATGTGTACCTGTGGCACTGCAGCAGCACAGCAGTACAGCACATAATGCATATAACCATACAAGATTGGGGGTAAACGATGCTTATGGGTGTGCCTCTGAGGTATATCAAACCAATGCACAGCACAGGAAGATGCATTAGTCTGCATAAATATGGATGTGGCCTTGCAGTAACCTGTGACTGCACACTTCATGTAAATGACGTGCTTATACTTATTGAATAGGAGAGAGTGGCATATGTGTAGTATCCTTATAGAGCACTCACCCAGGGTGCTACCTATTTTTCTTGCCCTTTCCTCAAATAATCACTTTTTATGCTCCCTAATACACTTATCTGTAAAAGATAAGCAGAGAGGAAACATGAGTGCTAACATGTGAACTAGTAGATCAGCAAGAAGGAGCATGATGAATGGCAGAATTCAGAAAGTTAACGCAGATGATGCACAGCCTCCTTTAATGCAGACATTGGAGTCACTCACCCAGGGTCCCTGCATAACAGGCCTTAGTACTTCCACTGGCATTGTCTGTGAATAATATCTCTGTTACACTGGTCGGGGGATGCAGCAATGCAACCTCGCAGTTTCTTGGTGCTACACTGCAGCTCCTCACTCTCAAATAACTATGAAAGCTGGTGGAGGCACATCCGACAAAGAGGAGTGTCTCACTCCATCCCCTTATAAGTGCATGCTTTTTACGTTGGTCTGTGCTATAAGGAATTTTTCAATGGCTTATACCCACAGTCAGGCTCCAACAACCTTTCAGTTTGCAGCACAATGATTTCTATAGCAGGCCTAACCACAAACACATGTGCACATGTTTAAAATAAGCACCATGACTCCCTTTGGCTGTCCTCCTGTCAGCCACAGCATATCATGTGTAGAGATGGTGATGACAGTGTTGTCTATCAGTGATGTTTTCCTGAGCAAGACAAGCAGGAGCACCATGTGCTACATATTGCAGGGCATACCTGCACTATTAGCTCTAATGTACATTTATGCCACTGTCAGCTCTTTGATATATATATATATATATATATATATATATATATATATATATATATATATACAGAGAGAGAGAGAGAGACAGAAAGAGAAAGAGAGGGATAGATAGGTAGACAGCTGTGGACAGCTGTAGATACATACACACACACACACACACACACACACACACACATATATATATATATATATATATATATATATATATATATATATATATATATATATATATATATAGTAAATATAGATATAGCAATGATCATGCAGACAAATAGGCAACATGTATTTATGTGCCATATATGTAACAATTGCTTGAACTGCCACTGCCTTATCTTTATCTTAGCAAAGACAAAGGGCCAGATTCAGGAAGCCTCCGTGTAAGAGTTATAACTCTTACACGGAGGCTGCAGTTAAACTGTGTGATGTCAGCATGTCATGCATATGCATGAGGTGCATGAGGCATGCTGAATCACACTAGTAACTCTTACACGGTCCATGTAAGAGAGTAGGGGGCGTGTCTGTAGGCTAAGCCCTGCAAGCGGACACGCCCCCGGAAGACTAGAATGGCTGAAAGTAAACAGCCACGAGAAAGGCCATGGAAATGTGAATAAACACACTACACAACACATGCCCCGACTGACCATCAGTGTATAAAGTGAAGAGATGTCATAAAATTAAATTAAAACCTTTTTTTTTTTGTTAAACCCCGTAAATGTTTGCTACTGTGTGCGCTCGTGTGTGCGTGTGTGCTACTAGCGCAATCACAGTTAGCAGTCAGTGGAAAAGGATATAAGAACTAAATATGCAAAGTAAGCCAAGAAGTAATAGCTTAGCGGTAGAGTTGCCGGCCTGAGAGTAGGCAGGCAGGGTTCGAGCCCCCACAACAACCTTTTTTTTTTTTGTAAATAAGCACTAAAAAGCCCCCTGACAGTATTGTACAAATGTAAATGTATTCCCTTTTGTAAAATGGAATGAAATGGAGCATAAATTCTGAAGTAACACAATAATAAAAATAGTCAGAAATGTACCGATAGCTAAGCTGCTGTGAGACGGAGTGCACGTAGCTGAGTAGTGTTTAAAAAGCTGCAAACTGCGTGCCCGTTGCTAGGCACCGGTTTAACAGGCTGAAACTGTATGCAACTAGCTGTGCTCAGCTGAACATGTGTGACACTAGCCAATTAAGGTTTATCCCAGCGCACACCGTTTGCGCGCCGCTCCCACCAGCTAACTGCCAGTGCGCATGCGTTACCTCCGCGCAAACGAGCGCAGACCTGGTTTTAAGTGCTTAAAAGTGCTTTTGGCATGTTTGATTGACAGGTCCTCAACTCATTTCTGTCAGGAAAATCAAAAGCCAGTTGCCAGAGTCGAACCCAGGATACCATGCACTAGAGTCAAGGTACTACACCACTAAGCCATGACAGGAATACCATGAAATGCAGAAATAGCATATATATGGGATAAAATCCAGAATGGAGCATGAGAAAGCATTTTCAGTGAAGTAGATACAATTCCACAACGGCCAATCAGAGAAATGTGCGGGAAAAGCGGCATATATAAGCCCCATAGGCGGGAATACACAGCAGAAACGATTGTAGAACAGAGCTGCAGTCAGAATGAGTGGAGTAGGTGAGGGACGTTGCTTTCGAGCACAGCGTTGGGGCGTTGAGGAGTCCAGATACATGGTCTGGCTCCTTGTCCATCATCACGAGGCCCAACTCATGCAGGGCCAGGTCTCATGGGGAGCATATAGGGCAGAGGCATGGGACCAGTTGGCTCATGATCTGACCAGTGCTACTGGCATTCCATGCACTGGTGAGCAGGTCCGTCACCACCATGCGGACCTGAAGCAACGCAAGCAAGACCAGTTGACCGAATGGATCCAGGAGGCCTGGGATATGCCCAACGCCCCACTACTGAGTAAGTTACATTTTACTTATGTATGTAAGGATTTCAACTAGCTGATACCATGGAGATGTGTAGTCCAATATTACTTCTTTCGTATTACAGCTGCAGGTGTCCGCTCTATGAACCGTGAGATGCATGCCCGTAGGCTGGTGCGGATGCACCACCATGCAGGTTAGTAACCCCACCCAGTACTTGTAAATAAATATTATACTGTAGCATGTATCAGAACACTGCAGTGTATTGATTAAAAGTAATATAATGTGCAAGCAAGATTTGAAAGTCTGCAGGTATGGCTGCAACAAGTTCATCAGTATGCAAGTGTAACTGGAAATATAATTGATAGAATTAAACAGTGCTGTAATACAGATGTCCCACCATTAATTAAATATAGTGTAACCTGCAGTAGTCTCAAGAGTACAGCTTCAGAATCTGAGGTAGTCACATGTGAGATATATCCCCTGTTGAAATGCTGAATCATGACAGAAGTGAGGCTGTTGGAAAGTGTTTGAATCACCACTAGTCTAACATGTGAACAAAGCCTAGAAGTAGCAACCTGAACTGTGAAGTTGCAGGATGTGTGAGAGTGACAGAAAGGGTCATGTATGAATAAATAAAGTAGTAATAACCCCTGAATATATTAGCCCCAGTGTGTTTCTACAGAACTAAATGCATGTGGGAAGTACAACTTAATATCCCAAACTGATTTCAGTGTGTCAGAATCTGGAATGTCTAGGCCAAATGCTGTATATGGTGATCACAGTAAACAATTTGCAGATAGAATGAATGATTATCTGACAGACTAAACAGCCATAGTTGTCCCCTGTCCTGTCATCAAAGTGTAGCAGGATGATGTATCTGATCAAATTCAAAATAAGTAGGATAGTGATGTATTTGTAACAGGTGTAGCTTGACAGTCAAATAAAATTTATTTTGAAACATCAGCCTCAACTTAATTGTGTACCTATTACAAATGTAAATCAATGTGTAACATATGAATGTGTCATCACTTTCTATCTCCGCCCAACCCTATAATTCCATATAACAACACCCACTAAATAATGGTATGTGAACATTTCATTAATCATGGACATTTGTCCGTTTCAAAAATATATGCATGTCTGTTCGTGCATGTGCCCTGTTCATACCTGCAAATCTGATGGCCTGTTGCCATTAATCAACCCTGCTTGTTGTTTGACTGTGTATTTCTGTTCAAATAATGCATGTGATATTGATATGCCCCTTGTTCAATGGTGTTAATATCTGGGTGTTTGTTTGATGGGAATATCAATGCATGCTGTTACAACTAATCTGAATGGAATACAATGCCACTAACCCAAACTAACATAACTACTCACAAACCTAGAACGCTTGGGAAGGCAGGTCCCAGCGGACCCACCTCTCCCACCTCAGCTGGTGACTGCACCTGGCACTAGTGCCCAGGCGGACCCTCCGGTGGCCCTGTGCCACCTTTGGGTGGAAGCGCTGCAGGGATGGGGCCCGTCCCCTCTGCAAGTGTGGCCGGAGGGGTTCGTCCACTCACCCTCCGCGGTGTCCGGTCTGTGGTGCGAAGGGAGATCCAAGACACTGTTCTTGGGCCCCTACACCAGCTTGAGGCTCGTGTGGCACAGCTAACGGCCCCGTTGCCCGCCTACACAGCCCCCAGCACAACCCGTCCTGGGCTGTGAAGGAACAGTGGCAACTGCCTATGGGTGGGGATATCAGTTCCACTGTTGCCATCTGTGGGCTCATGCATCTTGGAAATCCCAACCTCCGTCCCCGTCAATTGTGTAACCCCCACGTGTGTCATACACGCCCCTGTATCGTCTTGTCTGTCTTGTCTGTTAACCTACCCAACCTACCTCCCCAGCTATACCGACTTCCTTCACCTGACATACCACTCTCACCTGAAAAAAAAAAAAAAAAAGGGCACTCTGTACCCACAAAAAAATTACGCTCCATACATAGCTGTCCATGTCGCACACATGTCAGCTTGACATTGAAACAGTTAATTACAATTGGCTCTACAACAAATATTAATGTTGTCCTGACACCTCTCTCAGGGGTGAAAGGTTTCCAATGTCTCACCAAAATACATGGAAATGCACAGCTGTTGCTGCCAAAGACATGGGCATCTATGGGCCTTACCTACATCCCTCCTGCAAATCCCACGCTTGTTTCCCTACTGTCTTACCCTCTTTGTGACCCCTTTTCACCACTTTCCTGTCACCCCTTGTTCTTTTCTCTCAAAGAAATTAGCTGGTGTACGCTTGTGTTAGCGAGCTAAACGCAACTGCGCATGCGTGAGCTCAAGCAAACGAGCGCAGACCTGGTTTTAAGTGCTTAAAAGTGCCTTTATGGCACTTTGATTGACAGGTCCTGTACTCATTTTGAAAGTCTGGAAAGAAAAATAAATACCCACTGTCAGTCTCAAACCCAGGACCTTGGTAACATTAGTCTGTATGACCTACCACTAAGCCATGCCTGCTTTACAAGAGCACAGTGCTAAAATAAATATAACATGTAATAGTAGGAATCAGTATAAAGGCAATATAGGAGATGTACTATCCAAAGCATGTCAGGTAGAGTTTTAATGGCCAAATTCCTGGATTCCCATACTAGTTCAGTGTTAACAGAAACAGCCCTGCTACCTGTTAGCTTGTACATAATAACGTAAGGTAATGTACATATGTGAAGGTATGTATATCTACACATACATATATATAAATATATATTAATACATATGAAATATAGTTGTAGGTCTCAGTAGCCATACACACTCACTACAGGAAACAGTGAACATAATTGCAGCAACCTGAATCTGCAACACAGCCTGACCCCTGTGTGACCTACTTACCCTTCTAACTGCTTAAAGGTGGCCTCAGCACTTTGATTGACAGGTCCTGTACTCAGTTTGAAAGTTTGCAAAGAAAAATAAATTCCCACTGTCAGTCTCGAACCCACGACCTTGGTAATATTAGTCTGTATGACCTACCACTAAGCCATGCCTACTTTACAAGAGCACAGTGCTAAAATAAATATAACATGTAATAGTAGGAATCAGTATAAAGGCAATATAGGAGATGTACTATCCAAAGCATGTCAGGTAGAGTTTTAATGGCCAAATTCCTGGATTCCCATACTAGTTCAGTGTTAACAGAAACAGCCCTGCTACCTGTTAGCTTGTACATAGTAACGTAAGGTAATGTACATATGTGAAGGTATGTATATCTACACATACATATATATAAATATATATTAATACATATGAAATATAGTTGTAGGTCTCAGTAGCCATACACACTCACTACAGGAAACAGTGAAGATATATGCAGCAACCAGAATCTGCAACACAGCCTGGCTCCTGTGAGACCTACTAACCCCTTTAACTGCTTAAAGGTGCCTCCAGCACTTTGATTGATAGGCCCTATACTCAACTCAAAAGCAGAATATGAGCATACTAGTAGGCCCTACCACAAGACCATTGTAACACTAGTCTGTATGACCTACCACTAAGCCATGACTCTCATACAGGAATATAGTGCTAAATAAGTGGAACATGTAATAGTAGGAATGAAGATAAAGGCAATATAATATGTCTACTACTCAAAGCATGTCATGCAGACTTTTATAGTCCCAATTACTGGATTCCCATACTAGTGTAGTGTTAACAGAAACAGCCCTGCTAATTGTTAGCTTGTACCCAATAATGTCAGCTAATGTACATATATGAAAGTATGTATATGTACATAGATATATATATATATAGCAATACATATGACATATAGTTGTAGGTGTCAGTATGCATACACACTCACTACAGGGAACAGGCAAGATAAATGCAACAACCTGAATCTACAACACAGCATGAAGCATGGGAGATGTACTAACCTTCACACTCACAAAACACTGTCAACAGCATACCAGCATGGTCCACGCCCTACAATCTGAAAGGGCAACGCCTATCTCACATACCCTTTTATAGCAGTGTCCTGAAATCACAGTGAGACATGCAATCAGTACACACCCAGCTGCATGCAATTAGCAAATGCTGCCTTACAATTGGTGCAGAGGCCATCACATGGACCTATGCAGATACCTACAAAAGCATTGAGTACCCACACTACACTCACGCAATACATTCATTGCACAAACACTACGGAGAAAGAGAGAGAGACAGAGAAAACAACCAAACAAATATTAGGACTGCCAGCAGCAAAAGCAGCAGCAAGCAGCAAGGAGCAAGCAGCAAGCAGCACCACTGGCACAGCAACAGCTGCCACAAACACAGGTAATGCAAGGTAGCAGGTTAATCCTGTGTATACTGTGACACCTCCAAATGTATCATAGTTCACTATCTATAGGTATGTCCATGAGATAGGTTGTGTGTACATAGTCATGAAATATAAACATATGTAATATTGTTGTACATGTGGGCCATAACTAACACTTCCATAGCTTAGAACACAAGGCCAGTTGTGCATATGATGCAGTAGTTCCCAGGGTCAGTAGAGGTTCCTCCTCATTGGTGTGGGACCACTGTGTATGTATGGCACTGTTCAGGTACATATCCTGTAGTATGGCCAGGATTAATATCAGTCTGTCATGTGGTGCTATGTCCTCCAGGGGTGAATGTAGCACACATCCAGGGATACCATTTCGTAACAGTGATGATATGTGTTCTGCAATGATGAGGGTGGCTCTCACCTGGACATGTGAGAGGATAGGGAGGTTACAGTCATCTGGGATAACTAATAACACATGTGTAGGACAATGGGGGGGGGGGTACCTGCACCTAAACTGTCTGCAACAATGTTGCCAATATCTGTGCATTTGGTGAATGTGAAGCATCTTAACACTGCAGACAACAGATGCCTTCCTGTCATGTGAATCTACCCTGTGCTGCAGTAGCCTCCTACTATTGTTATACAATATGCCTGTATCTGTAGTCCACTGGACAGGATTAATAAGTGGTGTGCAGTTGTTCTGGGTTAGATATCTGTGTGCACAGTACATGCAGTATGTGGGATGTCTGTGGTAAGCATATGCAAAGGTGCTGGCGGTGTGTGTTGTGGCTTCCACTGGCCCAGTGGGCTGCATGGATAGCATCACTGTCATAACTACTGAATAACTGTGTAATTACATGCATACATAGCAAGGTAGTGTACTGTGCTTGTGGTGTTGTTCGGATATGTATATCCAGGCTGAGTAATGTGTGTCCACATCACAGGGTTGGATGGCAGCACACATCCAGTATGTATGGATGAACACCCAGAATGTGTCAGACGTGTCACCTGTGCAGAAGTATCTGGCCATTACCTGAGCATCCCCCACAACACACACACATGCAACATATGGCAGAAGTACTATAGCAGTACACACATGTTCATAGGTTCATACTAGGCTATTTGCCCTAGGGCATTGGTAAGCCTAGTAGAATGTGTTTGTCTTTTGCCACCCAATTACAAGTTATGCTGCTATGCCCTTGTCCGACGTTAGTATACTGTGCCTCTGTCTAACAGTGACATAGAAGTGATACCTGGGGTACAACTATGATCTCCATCCACTCATCCAGATTCCTATGGAAGAGGCAATGAGGGACTCTGCCTAACCAGTAGTGTGAGCTCATTACAGAGTGAAGGGAGCCTCTCGGTTAGGAATATGCCCCTCCAGCATGTCCATGTATGTCAGTGCTGAGGTCCAGCTCTCCTGAGCATGTGGCTGTATGGGACTCTGATTGCCTGAGGTGCAGCACGTTCATTACTGCTAGGTAGGACATGGCTGTATATGGCACGCACAGATTGCCTCTGAACAGGCAGTATGCCACTGAGTCCAGCTGGATTCACTTTACCTGGGCAGCATATGACATCTGTGTGAGCCATTGCATCCCCTTGATGATGTACTGTTGTCCTGTACCAGTTGCTGTAGGTGTCTGGTTAGGTACATCCCAAAAGGTGCATTGTACGCAATTATAGGCCTGATGATGGATGAGTAAAGAGGCACAATGACCTCCCCTGCCATACATGTGAATCCCTCATGATTAGCTGGGCTATATAACATGTCTGTCAATCCACGTTGGCCATGTGGTAGACAAATGACAGACCGCTACCATGTTTCTTCCCAGGTCCCCAACCACGTCTTCTGTACTCAATGGCCTAACACCTATGTTGTACTGTGCCACCAATGTGGAGGCGTGGGAATCTGCATTGAATACTGATACTCCCCTCCCTTGTTCAAGTGTTGGGGCCGACAAGAATGGTAACAGCTATAACGTGGTAGTACTGGTGTGCTCCTGTGAAACCTGAAACAGGTTCATGTTACTGCACAGATATCGATGTCCAGAATGCTAGGTAGGGTTTTGAGTGCGTGCATCCTTGGGTCTAGACGTCCAGTGTTGAGTAGCATCACTCTTACTTCCTCATCCTTTGTGATACAAATGGATGTGGGTTTGCCTTATGAGCCTTGCCTAATACAGGCACTATGGGTGCAGCAGGAGGCTCCGCCAAATGTCAATAGGACTGTGGTGACAGGTGCAAGCTGTCCCTAGCAAAGCATACCACCCCAAGATGGCAGGCATTGGCACACCTGTGAATGACACCAGTATGTCAGTCAATTGTTGGAAGGGATCATCGTGCCTTGATATTGTGGCATCATTCTAGGTGAGGGTAGGATGCTACTCAAGGTCAGGGTCAAACTGTCTCGGGCTACGTGCTCAGAGAGCTCTGTAATGTCTCATGTCATGTTGTCCAGGGAGGAATGTGTCAGGCCATTCACAGCAGCATGGACATTGACTGAGTCATACCTGTACCTGCCTTGGGGTTACCTGAGTGTTTCTGTTATGTGGCAGGTCATAGTGCCTGACAGGCTGCACACCGTGACCCTCACCTCGTTAAGCCTGGTGAACGTGATGTGAGTGTGCCTGATGATAGAGGCATCTAGTACAGGTGTATGAGGTGTGTTGTTAACTGTTAATGGCTGTGAGTGTTCAGCACATTGGCTTTGTGTGATATGTGTTGCACATGTTCGTTTATGTGGTAGTGGTTGCCTGGATGTCTGCTTAGGAGGTCTCTGCTGCATAGGCAGAGCTTTGGTCTGAGCCTACAAGTATGATCATGTGTGATCATGTGTTAGGTCCGCTGTTGTGGTAGGTCTACGTGAGACTGGAAGTGTAGTGAGTGATCCCTTTGCCACCTGACTGGTTATGGCGGTATTGAGTAGACAGAGCCTAGCCTCCAGTCTGGTATATGGTTGCATCACTCACATGAGTTTGAATTTGTTGTTAGTAGGAGGGGTTGTCTGTGTACATGCATCTGTTCTAACATTGTCTCTGGAGTACCACACTCACCAGCTGGACTGGGAGGAACTGACAACTGACCTCTGGACATGCTAGAATACTATTGTGAATTCTGTAATCATTAATGATTGAAAACAAGGTCCAGTGGGGAGTGAGGGTGTACTGACATTACCTACAACTGCTGACTGATATAAAAGTGTCAGTGAGCAAGTGCCAGGTAACCTAAGTGCAATGTGTCACAATTAAGTAAATGCAACAATGACAAGCAGTCACTTGCTGTCATGTGTAACATGGAAGTACGTACAGTAAGCAATGCAGATATCAGTAGTGAGTCACAGATGTGTTGAGAAGATGTGTACTATGTGAAAGTAGCATACCAGTGAAATAACAAGCTAACAGATAACAAGCATATAAACAAAGGTAGATCCAGGAGGCCTGGATGTAGTGTTTGCTACAACAAACAAGGTGTAGCAATGTCAGTAAGATACAGCTCAGATATGCAGGCACTATAAACCTGAAACCAGATGTCCCCAGCTATGAATGGCAGAGTACAGCCTATTGTCACACACGAGTGCAGACCACAAACCTCGTTAATGTTAAATAACTGGCCTGAAGGCCAACTGCCCATACCAGAAGTAATACACTTGTACACTGGGCCCACAATCAGCAGTTCCCAACTTCAATGGATGAAAGATATGTGTCCTGCCACCACAGTGCTTGCCACCAACCTCCCTAATGTAAAACAACCGGTCTGAAGGCTAAGTACTTAGTACAAATGACATAGAATGATAGCTACACTGTAATCAAGTTTTAACCAAGCAGTAATAAGTAGAAGTTAACACTCCTTGTATAGAATGTGTACCATGTATTGTTGAGATACTATGCTGATAACCTGTTTGTGTACCTTTCCAGATAGACATGGCACCAAAAAGGAACCCTGCCTACTCTGCTGCAGAGGATGACGTGATTCACCAGAGCCTGGTGCGTGACTATGCCATCCTGTTCTCACGCACCACCCAGAATCAGCAGGAGAGGTCTGCACTGTGGCAAAACCTCGTTAGCAGGATAAATGATGTTGGCATGCATGATAGGACATATGAGCAGGTGAGACATCACTGCAGTGATTTGATAAGAAATGTCCGCCAGCGTGCTGCAGATATCCGCAGGCAACAGGTTGCCACAGGTGGGGGTGGCCACATCCCCCTCACCAGACAGGAGGGGCTACTGCTAAGTGTTGTGGATCCAGCCCCAGAACAACAGCAACAATCATGCATCCTGATGGAGGTTGGATCCACACAGCAGCAAGACAACGAGCGTGCAGGTAAGATGTCATATTCATTTATTGTTATTACTTTTACATTTGTTGACCCAGATAGTCTAGCTGGATATATGTCCATTTTCAGTAGAGGCCTGTGGAGAAAAGCTCCACACATAACGTAATAAAGGCAGACAGACAAGTTGTTAATACAGACAGCCAACATAATAGAATTATACACCAGCCTGTTAATTAAATCAACATACATGTAAGGAAGTCAAACAGTTTAGAGTCATACACAATGTACCGTTGGTTTCAAAGCAATCCTACCTAAAGCATAATGGTTATGCAATAAGGCAAAAGCCATATACATAATAGTTAGGGCTCAGAAGGGTAGAGAAGTAGAAGGAGTATGACAGATACAATGATATGGAAGAGGCAGGAGTCAAGAAGGGAAGTGAGGAAAAGAAGGAAGACAGTCAAGAGGAGGTGAGAGGGATGGGAGAAGTAGGTCAGAGCATAGAAGGACATCAAGGTGAAAGAAACAGGGTAGAAGCTAGTTTCTATGCACAATGAGGGGTTAAAGGTGAAGAGAGGGTAGGGAGAGGGACGTTAGCCTGGACTCCAAGAAGAACAAAGCCAGTGGTTTTGGAAGTACAGTTTGAGTTGACGTTTGAAGAGAGGTAAGGGTGAGATTAGAGTTAACTCCTGGTATGTACATATGACTGTTCTGTACGCTGTTACTTCATGCACGCATAAGGTGTGCATGTGGTATGTATCTGTCATCATGATATATATACAGACATGATGTGCAGCTGATGTGTATAAGGGAACTAGTGTACTACTGTACTATATCATGTGCAAAACGAATGGCACACATGTGCCCACTGACATTACTCTCTTCACACTTCCAGGTCCCTCCCATCTAGCAATGAGGCAGGCCATACATGCTGGTGAGTCTTTTAACATTATCTGTAAAACAATTTATAAAACTAGGAAGAGTAGTGTAACTCTGTAGTAGACATGCTGGTGACTGTGTTCACAATAACTGTAATTGACAGGTAGTAAATTGAGTAGTGTAACACGGTACTGATGTGTGTGTTTACTGTGGGGTGTGCATGTGTGCAAGTGTGCCTGTGCCCAAGTGTGCATGTGTGTTAGTGTCCATGGGTGCATGTGTCCATTTCTGAATGTGTGCATTAGTATTGAAGTGCATCTCTGTCAAATATGTATTGAGACTGTAATCTGTGTTCCATGTTTTCCTCCCGTAGGTTCTGGTGCTGCTCTGGTGACCTGCAGCAGCGAACCTGAAGCTTGTGCCCCAGGTACTGATGATGATGAAATGTCTGTAATGGTGCAGGAAGGTGTGTCTGGGTCCGCCATTGGTCAGCCATTTGACAGTACACAGCTTTCAACCCCGTCAATGCGCACAGTCATCCTGCCGTTACATCCTTTGTCACCATTGTCCCTAGGTGATGGACAGTCAGCAGTGGGCATAGATCAGGGTAATGTGGTACCTGTGGTACATGCATCCCCACAAGGCAGCCATGAGCAGGGGCCTCCAATGGTACCACGCAGACAGTCGCCCATGGGTTCTCGTGGGGGCATCCGTGGCCGTATTGCCTCTGGCCGACGTGCCCAAGGAGGTATGTCAACCTCCACTATGTTTAGAACTGTCATGCAGGCACAGGCACGTATGGAAAGGTACACCAGACAGGGTCTGAGGGAGCTGAGAGCATGTCGCACAGCCATGACAGACGGCATGCGTGATGTTGCGAATGCTATCCGTAACTTCACAGATGTCGTTGACAGATGTTGTGGGGGCATAGAACAGCTGCTCCACAACCAGATGTCCATGGGCCAGGGTGATGGTGTGCGTTTGCGATGTCGACGTGGCCGTATGCCAGCAAGAGCACCAGCTGGAAGTGGCCGCGGACGACAACAGGCCCACTCGAGCGCCTCAAGTGCCAGCACCAGCCCCAGCAATGCTGGGTCTGTGCTGTCATCCAGACGCCCCAGGAGACCACGTGCACGTGGCTCTGGACAGTCCCAACAGGGAACGGTGTCCAGTCAACACACCCCTGCTTCCGATGACAGTACCCAGTCTGGGTTAGTACCGGATACGGCCCGTAGCACCCCTGCCAGGCACAGGTACCGTGTCCGTGCCCACAGACACTGATCTGGATGACCTGACAGGTGCAGTCTGTGGCTGTCCACAAAACCCTGTACATGGCAGCCATTATGTGGGACTGTGTGCTTACACACATGCAGAAACCTAACACCTAGGGCAAACACATACACACACACACTGCACCAACAACGGTCCACCCTGTACTGCTGCCCCTCACAAACACACATACACACATGTCAATTGGTGTTACCAGTGGCCGGCTTGGGCATACCTAACCCACACCCTGTGCATATGATGACACTGTGCCACCTCCTGCATACTACAACATTGGTGCAGGTAAAGGTAAACACGTTGCTGATGCACAGGGTGACTACATAGATGTGTATAAGTAGTAACATGTTGGTAACTGTTGACTGTTGCAGTATAATTGTGTGTATATCCCAGCAGTCCTGCTGCAGTAACTGTATGAATGTCCTCAACTGTTATCTGCACCCATACTACTTAACAAAGTGTACCAGCTGCACACCATCACATGCTAACATTGACTATGGCAATGCGCATCTTGTGCTGTTATGTAGATTCAGCTACATGTATCTGTTCTGTCACACATGCATTTATACACACCCTGCTACCCACACACATGCACACACTCACCTGCCATTCCCATTATTTATCACCCTACATGAGTAGCTGTTGATACATGACAGGTACACATTTGAGAAGTGCACTATGTTGTTTACTACTGGCATCCCCTTCTCTACCTGTACTCACAGGGTGCAGGCAACCTCATCAGTTGAAAGATGTAATGTGCATCAGGTACTGTAGTACCCTGATTGCCACATCAAACATGTTTCCCATACGGAAATGCACACACAGACACATCCCACATCCACACACTTGCCACATTCAGGCTTCAGAACACTATCTAGGTATATTCGGTACATGTGCATGTTACAGTAGCATGTAACACTATACTGAGTACTGGCAGTTAGTTGTCTGTTGTCATGTTGTCTGTATAGAATAAAAGAATTGTTTGATTATCCTACTCCATTTTGTGGACATTACTTGAAGAAGTGTTACCTTATATGTGTTATCAGTACCACCACCTTCTGTTTTGTAGTTTTGTTTGTATAGGGTGCTATCAACATCACTGCTTGTTAAGGGTAATGACCACCCTACAGTGCATAGCCCCATCAGGCAAATGCCACATCCCACCCCATCATTGTGCACACACACTAACCCCACCAACAGTAAAACACATACTTTCCATTTGCAAGATTCAAACCCATACCTAACTGTGCAATGACAGTAGAAACAGACACATTAGCAGAGTGTGCTATTTGCAGTAGTTGGAGAAATCTTTACTAATGCTGTACTTAGAGGGTGCTGACATCATCTGTGTGTAGGAGGAGGATGTGCACCCTGTAGTGTGTTCTCCCAGTTGGCAAAGGCAGTTAACCCTCCCAGCATAGTGCACACACATAAACCACACTCATACTAACACACATACATTCCCTTTGCAGGATTCAAACCCCTACCTAACTCCGTTATGACACTGAAGAAAGACGCATTAGCAGAGCGCTATGCAAATTACTGGAGGACTTTGCTACAGGTGATATAGTTATACAGTCCTGACATCATCAGTGTTTCAAAAGGGGATCTGCATCCTGTACGATACTGTCACAGTTGCTAATAGGGACATTTCCCACACACACACATCGATGTGTTGGAAGTTTGCATATGTGGGGATCCAGAACTCCAGTGTGATTAGTATATGGTTTGATTGCAACAATGAGGGATATACTCCCAGTGGTGAGCAGTTTGTACTCATGTTTGTAAAGATCAGCTCTAGTATATCTGCCCCTCTTGTGGGAAGGTTGGTTACCTGTTCCATAGCCAAAGAATGTCTGATCAATGGGAACCTTAGAGCTTGGGTATTGTGGCTTGTGTAATGTTCACAGTCTATGTTTGGGTAGCTGGCATCACCCAGTATGATGGTGTTTGCAGAGTAATCTAAACTCTCCTGTGTCAGCATGAAGGGTGTGTGGGAGTCCTGAGTTTGAGAGGGTGCTGTAAGAGCTCCTCTGTGTCTCTTTCCATGTGGTCCAGGGAGGTACGTCTCAGGTTGTTTGCACCAGCATGGACAATGTCTGCCTCATAGCTGTACTTGCTGTGGAGTGACCTGTGTGCCTGTGTTATGTGGCACATTCTATCACCCAACAGGTAGCTGACTGTGACCCTCACCTTGCTCTATCTGGAGGGCGGCACGTCTGTCAACAGCTCATGTCAAGCAAGTGCACACCCCTCATAAATGATGTGGAAACCTTCAAAGGCCCAAGGCCTGTTGAAAATATGGACCAGACTGCAGATACCTGTATAGAGGCATTCTGTGGACACATTCAGGAATGCATGGATCATGAAGCCACATATGAAAGCATGACCCAATTCTCCAAAGGCAGATGTCCTGGCCGCCGGACACCAGCCATAAACACACTATACAATAGAAGGATGATGCCACTACATGATACAACAACCTCCCAAAATGTGAAGGCACCACTGATGAGTATTGGAAGACAACTACAGGCACCCATATGATTGTCTAAGGCCATCTTTGAGAGAGGATTCCACAAGCCACTGAGGATAATCACAAGGCTGCCTGTAGTTATGTTAGTAACCTGGGTGGTACTACCCAGATATGCTCAGAGGTAATCCAATATGTCACACAAAATATAAAACACACAGACATTGCCATCATCCAAGTGGACAGGTTCAATGCTGCCTTCGCTCCGCACCACACCAAAAGGGCAAATATGTCTCGCAGCACAGTGCTTCCCCCCCTGACATCACAGATGCTCAGGTAAGAGATGCCCTTCCCAAAGCAATAAACACTGCATCAATGGGACCAGACAGTGTCCCAGGCTGTGTCCTACATGAACCACAAGAAGAGCTACACCCAGACATAACACCACTGTTCAATCCCAGCCTTAATACACGATATGTGGCCAGAGAGTGGCATACAGCAACAGTGGTCCCTCAACATTCAGGTGGTGCCGTCACGGATCCTGGACACTACTCGCCCCATATGTCTGACTAGCTTTGTCTGCAAAGCTATGGCAAGGATCATCATGAACCTCACATATCTAGATATTGTGGACCTACAGACATGTCACCATACACAGTTTGGCTTTGTCAATGGCAAATCCTGCCTATCAAACCTGTTTGATTTCTTTGAAACAGTCACCAAGGCCACTGTCAAGGGGTAGGAGGTCCACACAGCCTACCTGGACCTTGCATAAGCCTTGGATACAATACCCCACTTGTGCATTCTAGGGAAGCTCGCCAGTGTACATATTAACCTCTATGTCACTATGGGTATTGCACAGTGGCTCAAGGGAAGAACACACATGGTAGAATTGCTGGAGCCATGTCAGCCTCCAACCTGGTACAAGTGGTGTCCCACAAGGCACAGCCCTAGGAGCTGTCATGTTCATTATATATTTGTCATAGGTACAGGCCAACATGGAAGTACTGTGGCTCAGCAAGTCACAGGTGACTGCAGACCGAACACCATAATCAACTCACCAGCTAACACACGCATCCTCCAAAAGGGACTCTTGCAAACACACGATTTGTGCCACAGCCATGGCCTCAACGTGAATGACAGAAAGAGTATAGTCATCCCCTTTGTCAAACACTAAGTGACCACAACGTACCACATATGTGTTAATCCAGTAAGTGCAGACCAAGGAATTATGGACCTTGGGGTACAGGTTGATAGCATTCTACCATTTGACAACAACATGGACAAAGTGGTTAGGTAAGCATGTTATATGGGCCACATCATCATGGGATCCACATGTAGGCCAGGGGAGGACATTGTGCCCCTTTACTCATCCCTCATCATGCCCATAATTGACTATGATGAACCTGTCGGCATGCACCTTACCAGACACCTGCAGCAACTGGAGCTACCACATATGTATCTCGACAAGGGGATCAAAGTGCTCAAACAGATGCCACATACTGACTGGTTAAAGTAGCAGCAGCTCTACTCAGTGACATACTGCCTCTTCATAGGCAATCTGTGCCTGACATAGAAGGCCAGGTCATACCCTCACTTAATGGCCATGCTGCATCTCAGAATATCCAGATCCCACCAGGATACACGCTGGAAATACTTGAACCTCAGGAGTGATATACATAGGACATGCTGGAGGGGCACATTCACAACTCAGAGGCTCCCTTCATTCCTGATTATTATCCCAATAGAGGTTAGGCAGACTGACTCAGTGACTATCTTCAAGAGTGATATTAATGACTGGATGTGACATTGTAGGGTTACCCTGGGTATCACTTATGTGTCACTGTGAGAAAGAGGCACAGTATACTAACCTTAGAAAAGGGCATAGCAAGACAGATTCCCAATGCATGTTGAAAGGCACACACATTCTGGCTAGGTGGATACATGCCCTGGGCAGATATCCCTGTACGAACCTATGGACCTATGTCTCTTTTTCACCATTGGCCCTATGTGCTGTCAATCACCAATGTAATCTCAATACTCCGGTAGCATGTGCAAAGGTCAGTTGTCAGTCACCTCTATGGTACAGTTGTGGAATATGTGTGTCATGTAGTAATGTCACAGCTGCCACATGTACACAGTCAACCCTATCCCCTACCCATTGATGTACATCGCATGTATGAGATGGAAACACATGGCCAAACTGTAACAACAACATACAAGTCAGTCAGATGCATGGACACATATGACTCAGTCATTGTCCATGCCACCACAGCTGATGTGGGATGTCGCTCACTGGGATACATGATAGGGAACATGGAAGGGATCACTGAGCAAGTGACACAGGCTGGTAGACCCCTGACCTTGGTTGGCATCAGACCCTCACCAGGGATTCTGACAAATTACTGAATGCTAATGAATAAGTGTAGCTACAACACCCTAGCTGAATAGTTCTTAGCATGCAGTCACTGCATTGCTATGGAATACTGTCTTACCACTCCCACAACAGGTGAAACATGCAGCTCCTGTACATCAACAACATGTAGACTTTATGCCCCAGACCAGGTGTGCATCCCTCACTACTAGGCTGATAGCATCTACATCTCACACTGTATATACACATCCCACATGCAGCACCTGCACAGAAGACCACGGGTCATAATGTTACCCTGTGCAAATACCATGTATTCACATGTGGCAGGCATCACACATGGTAACTATTGAAAGTCACAGGTACATATGTGTATTTGGCACACACATACATCATGTGTGCATTGCCATAACCGGTGCAATCAATGTCATGCATTATTGTGAGGGACAACCCACACACATGGGCATTCTGTGTGTGCACAACACACGTGGCATGTCTGTAATCAAAAGCCATACATAATTGTGATATCGTTTAGAAAGGGGTATGTGCATCCTGTAGTGTGTTTTCCCAGTTGCCAAAAGGGATATATCAATCATACACACTTACCCCCTTTCACACACACTTGCCACCTGCTGGATTCAAACCCCTACCTAGGTAATGTTATGACACTAGAGATGGACGCATTAGCACAGCACGCTATTCGCATTACGGGGGGAATTTCCTTTCCCCTGATAGGGTGCTGACATCATCAGAGTTTAGAAAGTGGAATTATCATCCTGTGGTGTGTTTTCCCAGTTGCCAAAAGGGATGTTTCTTTCTTGCCACCTGCTGGATTCAAACCCCTACGTAACTATGTTATGACACTAGAGACGGATGCATTAGCACAGCGCGCTATTCGCATTACTGGGGGATTTCCTTTCCCCTGATATACTTATAGGGTGCTGACATCATCAGAGTTTAGAAAGTGGAATGATCATCCTGTGGTGTGTTTTCCCAGTTGCCAAAAGGGATGTTTCTTTCATACACACTTACACCCTTCACACACACTTGCCACCTGCTGGATTCAAACCCCTACCAAACTATGCTATGACATTAGAGACGGACACATTAGCACAGCGCGCTATTCGCATTACTGGGGGATTTTCTTTCCCCTGATATACTTATAGGGTGCTGACATCATCAGAGTTTAGAAAGTGGAATGATCATCCTGTGGTGTGTTTTCCCAGTTGCCAAAAGGGATGTTTCTTTCATACACACTTACACCCTTCACACACACTTGCCACCTGCTGGATTCAATCCCCTACCTAACTATGCTATGACATTAGAGACGGACACATTAGCACAGCGCGCTATTCGCATTACTGGGGGATTTACTTTCCCCTGATATACTTATAGGGTGCTGACATCATCAGAGTTTAGAAAGTGGAATGATCATCCTGTGGTGTGTTTTCCCAGTTGCCAAAAGGGATGTTTCTTTCATACACACTTGCCACCTGCTGGATTCAAACCCCTACCTAACTATGTTATGACACCAGAGACGGACGCGTGGGATTTTTTCCCCGATTTACTTATTGGGTGCTGACATCATCAGAGTTTAGAAAGTGGAATGATCATCCTGTGGTGTGTTTTCCCAGTTGCCAAAAGGATGTTTCTTTCATACACACCCTTCACACACACTTGCCACCTGCTGGATTCAAACCCCTACCTAACTATGTTATGACACTACAGACGCATGAGGCGCAGCGCCATTCGATTACTGAGAATCCTTTTCTCAATATACTTATAGGGTGCTTACATGATCAGTGTCTAGAAAGGGGGATGAGCATCCTCTGGTGTGTTTTCACATTTGCTAGGAGTAACATTTGGACCAAGTTGGACCAAGTGTGTGAGCATGCCCAGTTCAGCCTTCCCATGGCATGTTGTGTGAAAGATGTCTCATTTATCTAAGTGTGTGAGCATGCCCAGTGTGGGCTTTACATATGTTGAACTCTGCAGCCCATCACATTTGTGGATGAGTGTGACCTTCAACAAATACCTCCAGTTTATGGTTGTGTGTTCTGTGCCATGTTGTGTAGTTACTGTCCAAATGCTTTTTGTGTGAACAAAACAGGGAGTATACTGTGCCTGCAGGTTTTGCATGGGATACTTTGCACACAATTGTCAACATCTGTTCATACTGACCTAACACTGTAGCACTGTCTAGTGTAGTATTTCAGTACTTTCACTGTGGTGGTCAGTATCCTGGGCTTTAGTCCTATCACTGCTTTACATTTCCATAGTGTGCACAACAGCCTGGTTAGGGTCCAGTTGTGCACATCTGCACAAAGGCAGTGCCTCTACAGACCCTGGTAATTGCTGCCCCATAAGCTTAACAAGTGTAGTCTGCAAATCTATGGAGAGGATCATAATTGAGCTCATAAACAAAGATATAGGGGACATGCAGACATTGTACCCATCCCATTTTGGCTTGGTCAGGGCAGATCATGCCTTTTGTACTGGGTTGACATCTTCAAATTGGTCACTTAGGCCATTGTTGGGGAAAGGCAGTCCATACAGCCTACCTTGGCCTTGCAAACACTTTCAACACAATACCCCACTCAGGTATTGTGGAAAACCCTAACAACTGAAATGTAAACCCATATGTCACAAGATGGGTTGCAAACTGGCTTAAGGACAGGACCCACAGGGTTAGAGTTGCTGGCGCTATGTTAGACTCCAGGCTGGTCACAGGTGGTGTCACACAGGGCTCAGTCCTTGGCCCCCATTGTTTGTCATGTACTTCCCAGATGTACAGGCCAACATGGGAGGACTTTGGATGACAATGTTAGCAGATGACTGCACACTGGGCACCATAGTGGACAGTGCATCACATGCAGATATCCTTCTATAGGGTCTCTCAGTTTCTGATTGCTGGTGCCAGGGCCATGGCCTGAAGTCAAAGTGCACAACATGTGTAGACATACCCTTCAGGAAAAGCAAGGTGACCCCAAGCTACCATATAGGTGGCAATCCTCTAAGCACAGAGGAGGTTATCATGGACCTGGGGACCCAGGTTGACAGTCGCCGTTCTTCTGAGACTCACATTGCTAAAAAGTGGCTAGGAAGACCTTCTACATTGCCCACCTGATCAGGATGGGATTCACATCCAGATCTAGTGGGTCATTGTTCGGCTGTACTCTTCACTTATCAGACCGGTGATCGAGTCGAATGCCCTATTCTGGCTGTATCTCACCCAACATCTGCAGCAATTGGAGACACCCTGACTGTCCCCACCTAAAGGATCAAGGAACCCCAACAGCTGTCATATGCTGCCAGATTGAAGACACTCACACTCTATTCACTCACATACCGTCTGCTTAGAGGTGACATGTGCCTGACATGCGAGGCCATGTCCAAACAGAGATTAATGGACATGCTCCACCTCAGACTCAGAAGATCCACCTGAACCACTAGTGCAGGTGACTTACACCTTAGCAGGGATGTATGTTGGACATGTTGGAGGGATGGAGTTATCAGTCGGAGACTCCCTATGCTGTGGAATACAATCCTGGTCCATTTGAGGCAGAGCACCTTGCTGGCTGTGTTCAAGAGGTATCTTGACCTAATGCTAGTCGGAGAGTGTGTTTGTCCATCAACACATTGTGCGTAGTTTGCCATGTCATATGTCTTGTTTAGTATACTGTGCCTCTGTCTACCTGTGACATAACATTGATACCCAGGGTAAACCTCCTCCATCTCCCATCCACTCATTAGGATTCCTGTTGAGGATTCAACCAGTGTCTCTATGGACAACCTGTACTGGTAGTTTACTCATGTGTGGGGGTGGCTTCTGTGTTTTGGATAATGCAGTACAGCCTGTCCTATATATGTCAGTGCTGGGGTTCAGGTCCCTCATGTGCATAGCTCCCTGCCATTCAGATTGTACAAGGTGTGGCATGTGCATTGATTCCAGCTTGGACATGGCTTTCTACATCAGGCACAGCTTGCATCTGGGTGGACAGCATGGCAGTGTGTGGAGCTGCACTCTGTTTAATCAGACTACACATTACATGTGTTCCAGCTCTGTCATACTCCTGGTGAGGTACTGTTGTGGACTTTACAGGTGCTGGATGTGTGTGCATGAGGTACACCACAGGGGCTGTTGTGGTCATTTCTAATGCTGATGAAAGATAACTGCAGAACCAGAATGACCTCCCCTTAGCTAGATGTCAGACAGCATGGACCATACAATCACAACTGAAAACAGGACCCTCTCCACAAAGGGAAAGTGTCCTGTCTGGTGGACCCCAGCCATAAACAAACTGTATGACAGATGAGGGTTACTAATGCAAGACAGAGCTACATCTCCAAAAGGGAAGACAGCTGTGATCAGCACTAGTAGAAAGCTACATTATCTCATAAAGACATGCAATGTCAACTTGGGGGCATAAATCACCAAAGACAATGAAGGTAACCACACTGCTTTCTTCAGTTATGTCAGACACCTGGTTGTGAACCCTCGGATATGCTCAGAGTTGGTACACAACAACATATATTCCAATGACCTGACAGATATTGGCAACATTCCTGTAGACAGCTTCAGTGCGATTTACCCCCTCCCTCACCCCCAAAACAAGATAGTTATCACTGCTTTATGTAACCTCACTGTCATCTTGGATGTCCATGTGAGAGCCACACTCAGCAAAGACAAGTACACAGCATCCATGGGACCTGCTGGTATCTCCAGTTGCATGCTATGTGAACTCCAGAAGGGCTGGACCCATATATACAACTGCTATTTAACCTTAGTCTTGCTACAGGATATGTACCTGAACACTGGCATACGGCAACAGTGGTCCCACTCCACCAAGGAGATGCCTCCACAGACCATGGCAACTACCACCACACAAGCTTAACCAGCCTTGTCTGCAAAGATATGGGAGGAGTCATGGAGCTCTTACACAGACACATTACTGACCTACGGACCCTTGTTCCCACCTAGTTCAACTTTGTACAGGGCAGATCCTGCCTTTTGCACCTTTGCACCCGAAAAGTACCTACCATGAAGATCAGGGTTCTTCAACACATGTCATATGCTTCCAGAATAGAGGAAGTCCAGCTTTGTTCAGTGTCATACCGCATACTTACAGGTGACCTATGCCTGACATACAAGACCATGTCCAATCAGGATTTGGTGGACATGCTCCACTGCAAGCAATCCAAATTGAGTATTTGAACCTCAGCACATACATGTATAGGACATGCTGGAGGGACAGAGTCATAACTCAGAGGCATCTCACACTCTAGCAGAGTATCCCAGTTCATGTTTGACAGAGTCCCTTACTGACTCTCTTCAGGAGACATCTGGACAACTGCATATGAGACGGAGGCACAGACTAGACAGAGACACAGTCATGTTATTCAATTACGTAAGGGGGTCATAATGTGTCACTACTAAGTCAGAGGCACAATATTCAGAATCTATTCTGTACACTTATTACCACTATAAGGGGTGGCAATAGCCACATCACTATGGCTAGGCTTATACATGCACTAGGGCAGATAGCCTAGTAGTAGACTACTACACTATGAAACACCGGTGTATGTGTAGCTATTGTCAATCAAACAGTATGATGTGGCTTGGGGGCTTGATATCTCCTGTATTCCAACATTGTTTTGTCTATTCCTTCTAGCATGTCTAGGGATCAGTTGCTAGTGTCCTCTCCTGCTCAGCTGGTGAACCTGGGAATATTGAGGCACTGTTACACTTGCCTCATGTACACTGACAACCCTCTCCTTCTGCCATAAATTCTGCCATAAAACACACATACATGTGAGAGATGCAACAATATAGCCAAAGTGGAGGCTGAGCTCTCTCAACATAGGACTAGCAAGACCAGAGAGAAGGTGAAGGTAACCACACACACATCACAAATCCAGTCTCACATGGCACTGTCACAACTTAAGATCATACACATAGACACACAGAGACACTCGGAGGCTCTGATCAGAAGTCTACCAGAATGGCAGTGGCCACCACAGCAGACACTCACACAACTGCCTCCACAGGGCACAGCACATGCAACACATTGACTACAGAGTCAGTGTGCCAAACAGTCACAGCCCTTAAGGCCAAACACAATACCAGACACACTTGTCATAGGTGACTCCATAGTCAGACACACTGATGTCCCACTCACCAGATCAGGTACAGAGGAGGTCACAGTAAGCTGCCTATCGGGCACTGGAATCCACCACATAATGCAAGCACTCAGGTCACTAAACTGCAAGTACAGGTCTGACCCAGTCATAATCCATGCTGGTGTGAACGACCTGAGATGTACCTCCCTGGACTACATGGAAAGAGACATAGAGGATCCCTCTGATTATGTAGGCCAGGCAGGTATGACCCTGACCTTCGGCAGTATCCTACCTTCACCAAGTATGATGCCACATAAACAGAGACAAGATGATCAGCTGTAATATTTTGCTTAGACTATGGTGTCATTCTAAGGGGTCCAATGTCTGTCTGCCTGGGATGACATGCTGGACAGGCCATGGTGATTTGCAAGGGACGGCTTGCACCTGTCACCCCTGGGCTTCTGGATTTCAGATGATGCTCTTGCCACCCCCATTGTGCCTTTTTTATGCAAGATTCAGATTCTACACCTACCACCCTAGAACACAGTAAAGGAAAGACACTAAGGGTAATACTGCTCAATGCCCAAGGTCTCAACCTCAAGCTGCACACACTCTATGCCCTTCTCAGTATGTAGCACATTGATGTCTGTGCTGTGCCTGACACCTGGTTCACAGCTTCTGACAGCACCCCGGCACTATCGGGTGTTACCTTATATCATGCATTCTGGCACCAGCATCCCGACAACACCAAGAAGGATGGTGGGTGTCCATATTCATCAAGGACACCCCCACCTCATGGTTGGTGGCAACACACGATGCATCGGAGACCATCCAGGTGCCAGTGACCGTAGGCAAGACTGCTCTGCAGTTTGTAGCATGTTACATGCCACCCGCTCAAACTCAGGTACCTCACACAGCTATCCTGCAAACACTGAAGGGGATAAATGTATCTCCAAACACCATCCTACTGGGAGATTCCAACTATCCACATATAGACTGGGATCAATAATCATGCCACAACACTCTAACACAAAGGTTCCAAGAGTTCATACACTGAAATGCCATGGAACAACTGGTCCCAATCCTCAAGTGGAGGCAACATACTACAACACATCATCACACGAACATGGGGTCACACTGTTCAACACCAGACGATATACCATCATTGGTGAGATCAGATCATGGACTACTCTCAGTGGGAGTCCACATCCCACCCACACCCCAGATGGGAAAAGAAACAGTGAAGACCTTCTCAAATGCCGACTTCACATTTCTGAGGACTGGTGTGGTCTCTTTCAAGGCCCCCAGGCCAGCGGACACCATTACCCAAGCCACTGTATCACTTAGAAATGCCTTCTACCAGCACCTCCAGGACTGCATGGATCAGGCAATCCCAAAAAAAAAAAGACTCTTTGTACCACAGGCAAGCATCCAGTCTGGTGGACCCTAGCCATAAACAAGCTGTACAACACAAGGAAGGAGATACTACGAGATAGAGCGTAATCCGTAGGAGGGAAGACACCCCTGCTCATTGTGAGTAAAACACTGGGTTCCCCCATACGATCATCCGAGGCATGTTTTGAGAGTAAACCCACTCAGGACTCCAGGGACAATCATGAGGCCTTTTTTACCTATGTTTGAAACCTGGGAGGGAACTCCCAGATATGCTCAGACTTAGTTCGGAATGATGTTGATATCACTGCACCTACAGACATTGGCAACATACTGGCTGACAGGTTCAGTGCAGATTTCTCCCTCCCCCCAACTGGAGGGGTATGTACACCAGAGGATTGTAGCCCCCCAAACATCTCCACTGCTGGGGTGGGAACTGCTCAATCCAAGGCAGAAAACACTTTATCCATGGGACCAGATGGTGTCCCCAGTTGTGTGCTCCATGAACTCAATGAGTAATTACACCCGCAGTTAGGGCAGCTGTTTAATCTTAGCCTCATCTCAGGATATGTTCCCAAGGAGTGGTGATACAGCAATGGTGGACCCACTTCACAAAGGAGGTGCCTCCACCAACCCCGGAAACTACCATCCCATCAGCTTGACAAGCCTGTTCTGCTAAGCTATGGAGAGGATCATAATGGGAATTCTAAATGAAGACATAGGGGACTTGCAGACATTGGATCCAATCCAGTTTGGCTTTGTCAAGGGCTGATCATGCCTTTAAACTTGGTTGACTTTTTCAAAACAGTCACCCAGGCCATTGACGTGGGCAAGGCAGTCCACACAGCCTACCTTGACCTGGCAAAGGCTTTCAACACAATACTTCCCACTCAGGTATCATTGAAAACATCACCAGCTTAATTGTGAACCCATACATCACAGCATGGGTTGCAAACTGGCTAAGTGACGGAACACACAGGGTCAAAGTTGCTGGTGCCAGTTCACACTCCAGAGCTGTCACATGTGGTGTCCCTAGGGGCTCGGTCCTGGGCCCACATTTGTTCAGTATCTACTTTTCAGAAGTACGAGCAAACACAGGAGGATTATGGCTGACAAAGTTTGAAGATGACTGCAAACTGGGAAGCATAGTTGGAAACCCATCTGACACAGACATCCTTCAGAAGGGTCTCATAGACACGGATAACTGGTGCCACAGCCATGGCCTTACATTAAACACACTAAACAATGCATAGCCATACCCTTCAGGAAGAACAAGGTTACCACTACTTCCCATCTAGGTGGCAATCCTCTAAGCACAACGGAGGTTATCAGGGACCTGGGCACTCAGGTTGACAGTGACCTTTTGTTTGACACTCACATTGCCAGGGTAGTTTGGAAGGCCTTCTACATTGGCCACCTCATCATGCAGTGATTCACATCTAGATCAAGGAGGGAGGTCATTGTTCCCCTGTACTCATCACTCATCAGACCAATGATTGCCAATGCCTGCCTTGATTTTTTTTTTCTTCTGTTTTTTTTTTTTTTTTTTTTTTTTTTTTTTTTTTTCTTTTTTTTTTTTTTTTTTTTTTTTTTTTTTTTTTTTTTTTTTTTTTTTGTTTTTTTTTTTTTTTTTTTTTTTTTTTTTTTTTTTTTTTTTTTTTTTTTTTTTTTTTTTTTTTTTTTTTTTTTGTTTTTTTATTTTTTTTTTTTTTTTTTTTTTTTTTTTTTTTTTTTTTTTTTTTTTTTTTTTTTTTTTTTTTTTTTTTTTTTTTTTTTTTTTTTTTTTTTTTTTTTTTTTTAAAAAAAAAAAAAAAAAAAAAAAAAAAAAAAAAAAAAAAAAAAAAAAAAAAAAAAAAAAAAAAAAAAAAAAAAAAAAAAAAAAAAAAAAAAAAAAAAAAAAAAAAAAAAAAAAAAAAAAAAAAAAAAAAAAAAAAAAAAAAAAAAAAAAAAAAAAAAAAAAAAAAAAAAAAAAAAAAAAAAAAAAAAAAAAAAAAAAAAAAAAAAAAAAAAAAAAAAAAAAAAAAAAAAAAAAAAAAAAAATAGGGCCCCCAAAGGCCAGCCCCCCCTAGCATTTCTTGCTTTTTTGGGGGGGGGTTCAAGGGGTTTTTCCCAGTTTTCAAATTCCTTTTTTTAAAAAATTTTAAGGCCTTTTAGTTTCTTGGCCCCCCCGGTTTTATTTTTTTTTCTTTTTTTGGAAAAGGCCAGGGCATACTGGGCACGCCTCATTCTGCCTACTGGGACAAGGTCAGGTTGTTCCTCCTCCGAGTCACTCCCTGCCTGTGGTGGCCTTGGCAATGGTGGGATGTTTAGCCCAGCCCTGTGCTGGTCCTGCTGCAGCTGTTTCCGCAGGATCATATTATGTAGCATAGCACATATCATGATCATTTGGGTACATGTAGTTGGTGTGTACTGCAAAGCTCCACCAGACGTGTCCAGACACGGAACCGTGACTTGAGCAGCCCAAACACACGCTCTATGATATTACGTGTTTGTGCGTGTGCCTCATTATGGCGTTCCTGTTCAGGTGTGTGTGCATTTCTGATGGGTGTCATCAGCCACGGCTCAAGTGCATAACCTGCATCCCCACTAGGTGTCCGTGTGGGAAGTCCCCATTGGCAAATGATTGGTACAGCTCGTCAGATGCCAGATGTGGGAATCGTGGTAGCTCCCAGGGCAGCCAGCACACACATTCATTATTATGCCCTGGGCATCACACACGACCTGGCAGTTGATGGAGGGGTATCCCTTGCGGTTAATGTAAGCTCTACCCCGCTCACCGGCTGGTGCTTTGATGCGTATGTGCGTGCAGTCTATTGCACCCAGCACCTCAGGGTATCCCGCTATTTGCTGGAAGAGACGCATATTGCTGGCCACAACCTCACGGTCATTAGGGAGATATATATGATCACTGACATGTGCTGACATGGCATCCAGAAACTGGTGCAGTACTCTGGAGGCTGATGCCTGTGATATCCCCATCATATCACCAGTTGGTCTCTGGAAGGTACCTGTTGCTAGTATTCTTAGGCCAACACATACCTTGGTTTCTACTGGGATGGGTTCCCCTCTGTTGGTTCTGTGTGTGAGATGTGGCCTGCACAGCTCAACAATCTGCTGCAGAAGGTCTCTGTCCACTCTGTAGCTCTACTATCTCCAGCTCATGTAACCCATGGTAGGTGACCCTGGGCCTGTATACTCTTCTCCTTCTCCTCACTCTGGGTTGTCTGTCAGCGTCTGCATTGTCACCACCCTCAGCAATTCGCCTATGCCTGATTATAATAGCCATGGCAGCCCCTAGCATTTCTGCTCTGAGTTCAGCTTTTTTCAGTTTTCAATTCTGATAGCTTAGTTTCTGGCAGTATCTCTTGTGAGAAACAGCCTGCACTGCTCTTTGTTGTGTTTTAAGTGCTGGGTTGGGCTTCTAGTCTGCCTGTGTAATTGCCTGCTTCTAATTGTTTCCACCAATTAACTCTAGTAGTAGCTTCTGGCAGTTTCTATGTATTTTAGTTGTTTCCTGTTTCCTCTCTGTTTCCTGAGGGGGAGCAATGTGCACACCAGCTTAAACACGCTCACAGTCACTTAAACACACGCACACATCCTTACACGGTGTGATTTATGTTAAAACGCGCGCACACTGCCTTCAACACGTGCACGCCCGCGCAAACCGTTGTAAACAGTTTGCAACACGCTGCCACATGTTAAACCTGCCTTACACGCGCGTACATTATATCAAGAAAGTTTGAGTGTAGGGATAGCGTATACCCTCAATTTCTTGACTTTCCTAGTGTTCTGTTGAGACGCACCTCCCTCCCTGATGTCTGTCTGTCATCTGTTACCTTACATTGCCCTCCAATCTGGTACATTTGTTTCTATCCTTCCCCCTCGTGATGTCACCTACCTCTTACTCTGTTCCTCCCCCTTCTCTAAGTCTTACACTACTCAGAAAGTGCTCATTACCTATGTGGCAGTGTGATTCAGTATTGTAACCCTCATTTACATAGGATTGCCTAGTAATGACTAGTTACATGTCTTACACGGAGCTTCCCCCCTTGACAACCACTACGGAGGCCATATTGTTTTGGTCTGCAAGTCCCTCCATTGACATTCAATGTACTACATAAATCCCACAATTGTGGGCTTATAAGCTTCGGTTTTAGTTTTAGGTAGCGCACCCGTTTGCGGGTGTGCTGCAGTTAAACCCAGAAATCACGTGAAAAAAAAAAGTTATATAACTTATTTTTGCAACATTTTTTCATGCCAATGGCCACATATTTGGCCATTGGCATGCTTATTGAAACATATGCATCCTTTATTTGGAGCTGACATAGCTCCGTTTTTAATTTTGCAGAAATGTACTCAGTTGTCAGCTGAGTACATTTCTGCAGCCAACACGTCCGTTACACGGACTGGTTTTGGCTTAGTGGATCGCTCAAATACCTCATTTGCATATCTTGGAGCTGCAAATGAGGTATTGAGCATTTCCACGCCCAGTCCGTGTAAGAGACGTGTTAGCTGTCTCTTACACGGAGATTTGGGCTGTTCCTGAATCAGGAGGCTTACACGGAGGCTTACACTACTCTTGAACTCCGTGTAAGCCTTCCTGAATCTGGCCCAAAGTGTCCAAATCTATAAATCATACTGTGTGTCATAGGTGCTCAGTACCTTTCATGGTGAGCCCCCATCAAACAAAAGTTTGTGAGCTTCCCCAAATATGAAAAATATACTTCAGACTTTCTTATAGAAAAAAAAAAACATACATTGTACTTCAAAGAAGGCCACCCCCCTCCACCAAACTTACACATTTAAAATAATCAATATTTTGTTTAGTAAATCTTTATACTACTGACTTGCAGTTAAGTCCACATATTAATTGGTTATTATTCTTCTACTGTTAAGCTAAAACCTTATAAAATTAATACTGAATATTTATTTATTTTTTTGTGACTACAACATTTTTTCTTGCTTGGGCCTCCTATGAAACAGATCTGGCTTTGTCTATAGAGGCCTCACCATTTGAGAACCACTTCATTAGAATGATGTTTACTAAGTGTTTATATAGAGTGAAAACTTTGCATTCATTTCTGGCAATGCCTTTATTATGCATCCCTGTATCGTACCAATCTTCCTTGCTGATTTCTCATAATACTTTTTTACCTTTAGCTTACCCAATTATGATTGCTCCTGGTCAATTTATAGTTTATTTGTGGCTATTGCTTCCCTTGAAACTATGTATTCAGTTTTACTTAGTAAGTACATTGGTTTGCATTTTTGCCCTGAATTTAAGCTGTCATAGGATAGACAATTCCACAGTCTTTTCAAGTTACTTTTCATTCTTTGTATGCAGTCTTGCAGCATATGGCTTTGTCATCAGAAGAAAGGCACACTTTTTTCCAGGCATTGAACAGTGTCACTAATAAAGACAATGATCATCCTGAATGTGACCCCAACATGTTGTACGCTAAGAGTGTTCTAGTACAGACTAGGTATTCTTCTCAATTATGTTTGTTAGAATTCTGTCACTCTTTAAATGGTGTCCTTGTAAGTTTCATTACCAATGTCAAACAACCATCCTGGGTCCAAATGGAGAGATGATAAAATCAGCAAGCAAATGAGAAAAGTACTGCTGCAACTGAATTCATCCTCAAGTCTTAGTATGTACCTTCACATGGTGGACCTTGTTTGTTACAAAGTCTCACCAAGACGACAGTGATATATAGAATGTATTTATACAGCATAAGCCATGGACAGAAGCAGGTTAAAAGATAAAAAAGACAGCTGGGTGCACAAGTCCCAGGATAAAAAAATGTCCAAGCTTGGTAGATGCACTGGTGCCAGGACTAGAAAAACTAAGAATCTAGAATCTTCGAGACACAGAAACATTCCCACAATGGGGTTAGGTCAGGCTGAGGAGGAAGATGACCCCTCCCTAGTTGTAAAATTAAGTAGAAGTCCACAAAAAAATCACAAAAACTGTCAGGCCAAAAAAGAGCCATACAGATGATAGAGTGGATTACTAAAGATAAGAAAGAAATTATGCATTGTTACTATTATGCAAGAAGCCCAGAATTTCCAGACAGAAGATATTCCAAAAGATGAAGAGAGAAATTAGAGGAAAGAAAAATGCTTGCACAAGAAAAACTGTCAAAAGCCTCAAATTTTTGTTTGTTAATACATCAGATTCATGAAAAACATTATATAGACCAAGAAACCTTAGTCCATTTGGAAGTGCAAAAATATAAAGAAGAAAATCTAGAGATTTTTGAAAGGTATAAAAAAGAAATACGGCCATGGGAAGAAAGTGAGATCTGATATGGTGCAATATTTATGCAAAGGAGAAAGACAAATTAATACAAAAAACAGCTCCAAAGATATTCTAACAGAAATACAAGCAAAGAAACCCAGATATGGAAAATTTCACAATACAAAAAGCGAGATCACAAAAGTGGGACTGTAGAATAGAAAATTAGTAAAGCAGAAGTTAAAAAACTAGAAGCTGAAATTATGGAATACCTGTGAAGTGAAGGATTTGTGTAGAAAGTCTAACACAGGTTATGTGGGTCTATATTAGAACATCGAATATTTAACAGTTCAAATCACTAAATGTCGACCTTTAATGATCGAACTGTAAAAACATCGAATGTTCAGAAAAAAAAAATAAAAACAACAACAAAAAAAAAAACAAAATGGTGTAGGCAGGGGGGCAAGCCCCCCTGCACCCACCACATGGGGGGGCTGTGCCCCCACACCCCCCGCTACTTAAATATACCAACTCCGAGACCGCACTACATTGAAGTAAATGGAAATCTCCCCTTATGGAGATTTCTGTTTACTTGTTCGATGTTCTGCAGTTTCGCTATTCTCATGTCAACAATGTCAGATTCGACATTGTCAGCTTTTGAGAATTTAATATAGATGTGGTTATGTCACAGCATGATGGAACAATGTGTTCCCAAGTAAGGAGAAAAAGGAGGAATGGGAGACATCTGAAGAAGAAGAAATATGGACATGGAAAAATAAAAAGAGATTTAATATGGAGCACTGTTTATGCAAAGGAAAAAGCAAAACTAATCAATACAAAAAAAGCAGCACCAAAGATGTTAGAAGAGAAATACAGGCAAAGAAATCCAGATATGGAAAATTTTACAATACAAATATAAGAAAACAAAGGGGGAAATCAGTAAACAGGATTAGTAATGGAGAAGTTAAAGAAAAAGAAACTAATGCTGTAGGTTACCTGAGAGGCGCAGGATTTAGTGTAGAAATTCTAACCCTGATAACATCATAGCATGATAGAATAATGAATCCCTAAACTAAGGAGAAACCAGTTCGTTAGGAAGCATCTGATCACTTGCCATATGACAATACTTTGGGTCCTTTAGTAGGAAACCAGTACAAAACTTCAGTTGGAGTTGCACTGGACGGGAAGGAACAGGAAACTTTGGCAACTCTAACACAGTCAGTATTGTGAATTGATAGGCCAGTGATTTCCCATATGAAAGAGCAAGGGATGAAACTGGATGAAGCTGAATTGATTATGTCACAGGAAGATTTTCTGGAACTTTCTTTAGAATGGTAGCAGGAAACAGAGATCAAAAATGTGCCCTTAGTTTAGAAGAAAATGATCTAAGGGAAGAATTGCTTGATTTAATAGAGATGGATGGACATATTAAGATCAGTGAAAGAGCTATACTATAGTAAGTCAATATAAGACCAAAAATGTTAAAAAGTTTGATAAAACAAATGAACACAGTAATCAAGACTGTTCATAGAAATCCATGCGATATAACAGAAGTAGATAGGATATATTACTGTGCAGCTAAATTAATAACAGATAAAGGGCCGGATTTATGAAGGCTTGCATGGAGTCTAAGATTAGTGTAAGACAGCAGACAGCCAATATGTCTGCCGAGCGATCCAGCAACAGCCGGCAGGGGCATGCATGAGAGCTTCTAAAGCTACTCTTGCACGGACAGTGTTATGGTATGCAAATTACCTCATTTGCTGCTGAAAGCTCTGCAAATGAGGTAAATTTGCGATCCAGGAAACACTAACCTGTCTGTGTAAGAGCAGTGTTATTTGTAGAAATGTACTCCGTTGGTAACGGAGTACCGTTCTGCAAATAGCTAAACAGAGCTATGACAGCGCCAAATAAAGGATGCATCTAGTTGAGGAAGCATGCCAATGGCCAAATATAAGGCCAATGGCATTTGCAAATGTTGTAAATCCTTAAAATCCATTTTTTCCCCGATCGCCGATGTTTAAGTGTAGCATGGCATAACGCGGCGCTTTAAATAAAATGAAAAAAATTGAAAAATAGCCAAAAATGGGTATTTTTACTAAAAAGCTTGTTCTACTATGCAGGTGAATTGCAGGCTGAAAACAACATGGCCACTGAGTAGTGGTTGCTAAGGGGGGGAAGCTCAGTGTGAGAGATGTAACCAAGCATTAGTAGGCAATCCTATGCAAATGTGGATAAGGATAGTGAATCCTAATTTTCCCCAGCATGTGAGCCATATCCCTAGAGTGTAAGTGTAGGAGTAGGGGAGTAGTAGAGTAGAAGATAGGTGACATCATGAGGGGGTATGTCTGAAAGACTGTAAGCTTATTGAAGCACAGTGGCTTGTGTTTGCCCTGAGTTGCTCAGGATTGCAAGAGGCATGTCTACAGTTGTCCTAGCTGAAAACAAGAAACCAAAGGCGTACGCCATGGATATATCTGAAATTTCTTGCAAATGGGCACAGAGCGTGTGCACGTGTTTGTGCCCATGTGTGCATGTTTGCACTTGTTTGTGCGGCGCTGCCTTGTGCAGAAACAGAAAGGGAAAAGGAAGGAAAAGAAGTAGTAGGAAGTTAACCAAGGAGAACTAGCAGAGCTGCCAGGTGGAATATATCAGAAACAGCCAATTACACAGGCAGTAGACTAGCCAAGCCCAGCACTTTAAACTCTGCAAACAACAGTCTACCCTGTTTTTTTCCCAAGAACTCTGCAACACTGCAGTATACAAAGAGTGAAAACTTAAAAAGCTTAAGTCAGGCAAAATGTTAGGGGCTGCTATTGCTATCATAAACCAACATGTGCAAGATGCTGATGGTGGTGATGTTGTGCATGCTGCTGAGCAACTCACAGTGAGGAGACGGAGAAGAGTGTACAGACCCAGGGTAACCTACCAGGGGCTACATGAGCTGGAGATAGTGGAGCGCTATAGAGTGGACAGAGACCTCCTGCAGCAAATTGTTGAGCTGTGCCGGCCACGCCTCACACACAGAACCAACAGAGGGCAACCCATCCCAGTGTATGTGTTGGCCTATGAATACTAGCTACAGGTACCTTCCAGAGACCAACTGGTGATATGATGGGGGTTTCACAGGCATCAGCATCCAGGGTACTGCACCAGTTCCTGGATGCTATGTCAGCACATGTCGGTGACCACGTATATTTCCCCAATTCCCGTGAGGCATTGGCCAGCGATATGCGTCTTTTCCACCAAATAGCACAATACCCTGAGGTAGTGGGTGCAATAGACTGCACACACATACACATCAAAGCACCACCTGGTGAGTGGGGTAGGATCTACATCAACCGCAAGGGTTTCCCCTACATCAACTGCCAGGTCATGTGCGATGCCCAGGGCATGGTAATGAATGTGTGTGCTGGCTGCCCTGGAAGCTATCACGATTCCCACATCTGGCATCTGACAGCTGTACCAGAGATTTGCCAATGGGGACATCCCTGACGGTCACCTAGTGGGGGATGCTGGATACGCACTGGAGCTGTGGCTGATGACACCCATCAGAAATGCACACACACCCGAACAAGAACTCCATAATGAGGCACACACACAAACAAGAAACATTATTGAGCATGTGTTTGGGATGCTCACGTCACGGTTCCGGTGCCTGGACACATCTGGTGGAGCCTTGCAGTACTCACCAACTACATGTACCCAAATTGTCATGGTATGTGCCATGCTACACAATATGATCCTGCAAAAACAGCTGCAGCAGGAACAGCATAGGGCAGGGCCAAACAGCCCCCCACCATTGCCAAGGCCTGCACAGGCACAGCGTGACTCAGAGGAGGAACAACCTGAGCCTTCCGCAGTAGGCAGAAGGAGGCGTGCACAGTATGCATTGGCCTTGACAAAGAGGCAACATATAGCACATACACTGATTCAGTAGGAACCCTGGAAATAACACCTCTCTCTGACTTGCACATACAATAAAAGGGATGCCTAACTTGACACTACCCATTTTCAAACATGTATAGGGAATGTACTATATGCATCCGACATAGGCAGCCCTGCAGCACCACCTGAGGCATGATTGCCCTATTTTAAGCAATATAAAGCACTGTTAAGCACGTTTTTCCACTATTTAGCATATTTAAACACAATTGCATGGAGCTGCACACCATGCTAACTAGCGCAACGTCGGGCAACATTGAGCAATGTTGGGCAATGTTGGGCAAAGTCGGGCAAGGTTGGGCAAAGTTGAGCAAAGTCAGGTAAATACGCTCACACCTGCTTTACTGTTCCTTAAGCAGTCTGGTCTGCCCAGCAGGAAAATAAAAAGCAGTGACAGGGCACAAACTCAGGATACTGTGCACTATAGTCAATACTGAACCACTAAGCCATGACAGCATTTCACTGGCACAGACACAGCAGGACAATTGTAGACTAACGCAAACACAAACAAATGTTGTATCATGCCCTCTGAAGAGGCATATGAGTTACTTCCCCCAGGCCTATGCAGACAGGTAACAGCAGGCCAGGCAGTATGATGTGGGTTGGGTAAGCTATGAAGTCACAAACTAATATACGTGAAATTGGAAGCTAAGATCTGTAGTACAGTAGTATGCCTCAAGCCAGTATGATAGGCAACAGTACAAACTGAAATGGAGTACCTGACATAGCAGTGCAGGCCTAGCAAATGTGTATAAGTGTCAGGTGAACCCCTCATCCTATGTACACCCACAGTAACAATCAGGTGTGCCCCCCCCCTCTGGGTAGAAATGTACAACTAATAGCTGTCCTCCCTGTATGTAGAAATGTTGATAAGTCTATGCAAAGTGACTCATGGAAGCCCTGCAGGCACAGTGTGCTTCCTGTCGATGCACAACACAAAGGTGAGCCCTGAAGTAAGAACCAACTTGATTTTTCACACACATATAGTATATATGTCCATACTGGGCATGCTCACACACTTTAACAAATTTAGCAAATTTCAGTCAGCAACATACTGAAAGGTCATACTGAGCATGCTCACACACAAATAAACAAAGCAAACGTCAGTCAACAACATACTGAAAGGTCATACTGGGCATGCTCACACACTTAGGCCATGTCTGAGTACAGCAGTGGGCCACACATATCTGGCAGTTGCAGTTCTTACCCCGGAAACTTGTCACTATTCACCAATCCTGCCTTGCGGACACAGTTATATGAAAACAGACCCATATAATATATTGGACTCCTGTCATAATCAAACTATGTACTACAAGTACTTAAGTTGTTCAAAGAAAGTGAAAATTCAAAGAAGATCAATAAACCTCCGATCAGTATCATTAATAAACAATGAGCACTCCTAACATTATCCAATCCATGTTCTAGCAAAAATATTGTCAAAGAGTCCATAGAGAACCATGAAGCTTTCTTTCGCTATGTCAAAAATATCAATGTAAACTCATATATGTTCTGAGTCAGTGCAAACTGTAAATGAATACATGTACATGACTGACATTGCCAACATCTTGTAAGACAGGTTCATACATATTTACCCCCCTCTCACTGACAAAAGGGCCCATTATCATACCTGGAGATTGTGAAAACCCAGAAATGACATATACAATGGTTAAACAGCTCTTTCCAAACCTAAAAACACGGCATCTATGGGATGACATGGTTTCCCTAGCTGTGTCATATGTGAACTCCAAAACAAACAGACCCTGCACCTGAACAGTCTGTTGAGACTCACCCTCTGTACAGGATATGAAACTGTTGAATGGGTTACAGCAATGTTTAGCACACTCCACAAGTGTTGGTGCACAACAGACCATGGGAACTATTGTCTTATAAGCCCATTAAGCCTGATCTGCAAGGCCATGGAGTCCATTATGATGGAACTCATAAACAGAGCTATTGGGAGCCTACAAACACCCAACCCTACCCATTTTGGTTTGGTCAGGGGCAGATCATGGTCCCCAAACCTGCTAGACTGTTTTCAAGGCAGTCACCCAGGACATACATCAATGAAATGAGCTACACACGTCCCACATAGACCTTGAAAAGCCCTTTTACAACATCCCAGACACATGTTGTATCCACAAAATCAACAACCTGTGCATAAATATGTATGTCATCTGATGGATTGCCAACTGGGGCACAGATAGATCCCACAAGGTAAGAATTGTGGTCTCCTGTTCAAGCTGGTAACAACTGCTGTCCCCCATGGCTCAGTGCTGGGACCCCTCCTGTCTGGTGTATACTTTTCAGAAATACAGTCAAACACACAAGGGCTATGTTTAGCAAAGTTTGTGGATGACTGCAAAAAATTTGTCATAATCGATGTTTGGGACAACAGAGACATCCTTAAAAAGGGTCTCAGTCAGACAGATGTGGTCTCAAAATTATGGCCTCGAGCTACAGTCATACAAATACCACATAGGTACCAACACCCTAAATATGGAGATGATAATACGGGATCTATGGACACATGTGGATAGTCATCTCTACCTCCAGAAACACATTCACAAAGTGGTTAGAAAATCATGCTATGTGTTCCCATAAACTGCTAAGGTCTTTGCATGTAGGTCAAAGGAGGTTCCATCTACTCATCAGTCATCAGACCCATCAGAGAGTACCACAACACACTTGCGATGAATCTGACTAGACACCTTCAGCAGCTGGAAAGACCACTGAAGTACCTCAACAAGAGGATTACTGGCCTCAAACAGTTGCCCCATGCAACAAGACTGAATTTAACTCAATCTGTACTCTGTTGCATACTGTCTACTCAGGAGATCTCTGCCCAACAGACAGGCCCATGTCCAATGCAGAACTGATGCACATGCGCTATCTGAAGTAAACCCAAGCTCACTGTACCACATGCTCTAGGGATATCATCATAACAACATTAAATAGAACATGTTGGAGGGATACATTACTAACTCACAGACTTCCCTTGCTTTGGAACAGGCTCCCAACCGACATTAAGCCTCACTGACATTCTTCCAGAGGAGCCTTGATGAGTGTATGTGAAACTGAACTGTCACACCATGGATCACTTCATCAGCTCTACTACACAGAGGCCTAGGGAACTAACTCCATGGGTGGTGATAGCTGCACACTCTGGCCATACTAATATATGCCTTCAGGCAGATAGCCTATTACCTACCTATATATATATATATATATATATATATATATATATATATATATATATATATATGTAGGAGGAACACAGTATAATAAGCCAAAGATGGATGGGCAGAGATGTGTGTAAGAGGGTGACCATGACAGGGAGCCATCCAGTACTGTCCCACCCAGCACACATCCCAATGGCACGAAAGACATGAAGTGCATATCTCTCCCACTGTACATAACAGTCACCAGTATCTGTAAGCATTACAGTGTATGTGGTCCATGTGCCTGCTGTACAACATGACTGTACAATGAAGTACACATCTACTATCTGTAGACATGTACCTTTCACATTGGTTCATAGGTATGTAGTAGACTATCTCCACGAAGGCATATATCAGCCTACGCAAGTTGTGAAGCTTTCACCACACCATTGGGTAGTCTCCCAAGGCCTAGTTCTAATAGTTAGTACCCTAAGCCCCTTTCTAGTGGGGCTACTGATGTGATGCCTGGCATGAATTGTCTGTTTCCCATCCACTCATCAAAGTTCCAATTGAATAGTGTCAGCGAGGGGTTCTGTCTGATGTACATTGGGACTCTGTTCCACAGTAAGGCAAGTGTCTGGGATGGTACTCTATCCCACCAGCATGTTGTATTCATCATTGTGATGAGGTTCATATCCCTGGAATGTGTAGGGCGACTCAATGTTGTTATCTGTAGATGGAGCATGTTCAACAGTTATGTGTTGGACATGGCTCTGTATGTTAGGCAGAGTGTGCCTCTGAGTAGGCGGTACGCAACGAAGAACAGATTTAGTTTTACCAGTTGTGTTGCATAACACAACTGTTTGAAGCCAGTAATCCTCTTGGTGAGGTACCTATGTGGTCTCTACAGCTGCTGGATATGCTAAGTCGAGTACATACAAAATGGTGCACTGTACTCAATGATGGGTCTGATGATGTAAGAGTAGAGTGCCAACACTACCTCTTTGGATCCTGATGCAAACCCTTTGTTGATTAGGTGGGCCACATAGGATCTCCCAATCACTTTGGCTACATGGTTGTCAAAGGAAAGATGACTATCTACTTGTGTCCCCAGATCCCTTATCACCTTGTCATTTTTAAGGGGGTAACACCTATGTGGTAGTTTGTGGGTATTTTGTTTTCAACAAAGAGGCTCATTATGCATTCCTCCACAGTGAGCTTGAGGCCATGATTCTGACACCACACATCTGTCTCATAGAGTCCCTTCTGGAGAATATGTCTGTCTTCCGGGGAATCTATTATGGCAAACACTTTACAGTTCTCAGCAAACTTAGTCAACCACAACCCTCCTGTGTTGGCATGTACATTTGAGAAGTCTATACCAAACAGGAGGGACCCCAGGACTGAACTCTGGGAGACACTAGTCGTTACCGGTGTAGAGTCTGACATGTAGCCAGCAACTCTTAATGTGTGGGATCTATCTGTGAGCCAGTTTGCAATCCATCTTGTGATGTATGGATTCATGGCCAGGTTGGTGAGTTCATCTATGATACCTGACTGTGAAAAGGTGTCAAAGGCCTTAGCGAGGTATAGGTAGACTGTGTTGAGCTCATTTCAATCATCTGTAGCCTGGGTAACTGTCAAAGAAATCCTCCCAGTTCAGGAGGCGTGGTCTGCATTTAACGAAGCCAAACTGGGTGTGCTCAACTGTGTGAAGGTTTCCAGTCTCTGTATTGTTGACTTCCATTATGATTGGCTCCATTGCCATGCAGAACACACTCATCAGGCTCATAGAGCATGAATGCCAAGGGGTTTTTGTGGCCCCACCCCTGTGGAGTGTGAAGAACGTTGCTGTGCAACATTCTATGGGTACATATCCTGTAGAGAGCATGTAGAGAGAGGTGTAGGTATCCTTGATGAATATGGATACATCCCCATCCTGTGTACTATGATTCAGGTTCTGATTCTGGAAAGTATGGAATAAGTAGTATCCTGGTAGTGCTGGTGTGCTGTCTGGAGTCTTGAACTAGGTTTCTGTTACTGCACAGATATCAATATTCTCCATAATGAGAAGTGCCTCGAGTGTGTGCATCTGGAGGCTGAGACTTCTGGCAATGAGTAGCATTTAGCTCACTTTGTGGTTATTTGTGTTGGTTACGGGGTTTGGTTTGTCCTGCATGACCGGTGTTCCACACCTGAAGTCAGCACCTCATTGGTCCCATCTGACCATAAGCTAATTACCCTACATATCCACATTCTGGACCCACACCCCCCATTAAGGAAACCATGTTAAAAAATGCCTCCAAAGCCAACTTCATGCTTCTTAAGACAGAAGTGCTGAACTGCAGAACACCCATGCAGATGGACAATACAGTTACAACTACTGAATCCTTCACAATTGCACTTTATAAGCACTTACATGACTGCATGCATCATGCTATCCCAAACAGAACCAAGACGCTATCCTCCAAGAAAAGAAAGCCAATGTGGTGTTCCCCTGCCATAAACAAACTGCACAACAGAAGGAAGAAACTGTTGCAAATGAGGGTAAAATCCCATGAGGGGAGGAACGCCATGGTCAACATCAGTAAGAAGCTGTGATCCCTGATAAAATCCTCCAAAGCTAGTTATGAAAACAAAATCGACACTGTTTCTAAAGACAACCACAAAGCATTCTATAGCTATGTCAAGAATCTCAATGGCAACACTCAGATCTGCTCTGAGTTACAGCACAATGGCACTAAATATACAGACCCAACTGATATTGCCAACATCCTGGCAGATAGGATCAGTGCTAACTTTACCCCCCTCTCACCCATGAAAGAGCACATCTCTATAATGGTACTCTGCAAAGTTGCTGTCATCATGGCTGCACAGTTAAAAATCACTCTCCAAAGCCAGGAACACAGCATCCATGGGACCAGATAACATCCCAGGCTGTGTTCTACACAAACTGCAGAACGAACAGGCACCACACCTATGTACCATGTTCAGTCATAGCGTCACCTCAGGCTTTGTGCCTGCTGAATGGTGCACAGCGACAGTTATCCCACTACACAAGGGGGGAGCCATCATGGACCCCAGGAACTAGTGCCCCATTAGCCTGATGAGCCTGCTCTGCAAGGCCATGGAATGTATCATCATATAACATAAAAAAAGACATTGGTAATCTCCAAACTCTGGACCACAACCATGTTGGGTTTGTAAAAGGCAGATCATGTCTCCTAAACCTGATAGATGTCATTGAAGCAGTCACCAGAACCGTAGACAAGGGTAAGGTGGTTCACACAGCCTATGTAGCTCTTGCCACAGCTTTCAACACCATCCCCCACTCTGGAATTATAGATAAACCCACTAAACTAGGTATAAATCGCCATGAACTGCAACATAGGCGGTAGTATACTTAACACTGAAAGTGTGATAAGAGACCTTGGGTCACAGGTGGACAGTGGACACACCTGTGATAATCACATCCCCACAGTAGTCAGGAAATCCTTCTACATGGCACACCTCATCACAAAAGGTGTCTCATGCAGAATAGAAGAGGACATTGTTCCCCTCTACTCATCACTCACTAGATCCATAATAGAGTACAACGCCCCTTTTGCTATGTACCTCACAAGACATCTACAACAACTGGAAAGCCTGCAGAAATACCTCACAAAGAGGATTAGAGGCCTAAAATACATGCCATACACAGACCGTCTCAAATTGCTCCAGCTGTACTCTCTCGCATATCGCCTACTCAGAGGTGATCTCTGCCTAACATACAAAGCTATGTCAAACCCAGAGCTGTTGGACATGCTCCATGTAAAACACTCACAATCCCTCTGATCTTCGGCCCCAAAACCCAGAGTGAAATACAAAAGGAAGGGGTGCATCCGTTTACCTTATGGATACCCACACCTTCAGGTTAGTGGCACAGCATGAGGCCTTGGAGCCCATGCAAGTGCAATTAACACTGGGCAAAGCTGCTTATCAGATTGTAGCCTGCTACAGATCACCAACCTTGTCTCAGGAACCTCACTCAGTATTCCTGGGAACACTGGAAAATATAAAGGTCCTACCAAACACCATTATATGAGGAGATTACAACTACCCAAACATTGACTGGGAGAATTACTCGTGTACAACGTCCTTTGCCCAATGTTTCCTAGAGTTTAAAAACTCAAATGCCCTGGAACAGCTGGTCACCACACCCACTAGAGGTGACAACATACTGGACCTGATCAGCACCAACATGGGGTACCAGTGTTCCACACCAGAGATAAACCCCTTGCTGGTAATATCATACCATACCATATCAGACCATAAAGTAATCAGATTGGACATCCACATCCCACCCCCCCAGTCAAGGAAACCACTGTGAACAAATTTTCAAAAGCAAACTGCACACTTCTCAAGACCAAAGTGGAAAGTTCCAAAGCCCCCTTGCTATAGGATAATGGAATACAATCTGCAGAATCATTTACAAGTGCATTTACAAGTGCATTCTATGAGCATCTACAGGGATGCATGGATCGAGACATCCCAAATAAAACCAAGACGCACTCCTCCAAAAAGAAGAAGCCAATCTGGTGGTCGTTGCCCATAAATAACCTATACAATAGAAGAAGGAAACTAACACATGATAGAGCAAGCTTCACAAAAGGAAAGGCATCACTGATCATTATTAGGAAGAAACAATGATCACTCATAAAATATTCCAAGGCCAGTTTCTAAAGACAAATTGCCAAGGAATCTAAGAATAACAACCACAAAGCCTTTGTTAGCTATACCAAACATTTAGGTGGCAACTCTCAAATATGCTGTCAGCTACTGCAAAATGGCAAAAAATAGAATGAACCAACTGACATTGCCCACATCCTGGCAGACAAGTTCAGTGCAAACTTCACCCCCCCCCTCCCAAAAAGGGCCTATGTCCATCCCAGAAGAATGCAGAGCCCCAGACGTCATGGACATGCAGGTAAAAATAGCCCTCTCCAAAGCTAAGAACACAGCATCAATGGGACTGGATGGTGTCCCAGGCTGCATCTTACACCAGCCCCAAAAGGAACTACACCCTCACCTACATTCACTGTCCAGACTCAACCTTACCACAGGCTATGTACCCAAAGAATGGCATACAGCAACAGTCATCCAGCTCCACAAAGGTGGTGCCACAACAGAACCTGGAAACTATTGCCCTATAGGCCTTCTCAGCCTGGTCTGCAAAGCTATGGAGCAAATTATCATGGAACCCATAAACAGAGACATTGGGAACCTCCAGACACTGGACTCTACCCAATTTGGCTTTGTTAAAGGCAGATCCTGCCTCCTAAACCTAGTTGACTTCTTTGAAACAGTTACCAAGGACATAGATGGAGGTGAAAGTAGTCCACACAGCCCACCTGGACCTCACTAAGGCCTTTCAACACCATTCCTCACTCTGGCATCATGGACAAGCTTACCAGCATGAACATTAACCCCTATGTCACAGGATGGGTGGCCAACTGGCTCACAGATCAAACACACATGGTTAGAGTTGTGGGTGCCATGTCACAAGTGTCATCCCACAGGTCTTGGTCCTGGGACCCCACCTGTTCAGTAGATACTGCTCAGAGGTACAGGCAAGCATGGGAGGAGTATGGCTGACCAAGTTTGCAGATGACTGCTAACTGTGGTCCATAATCAACTCTACGGCTGACACAGACATCCTCCAGAAGGGTCTTACAGAGACAGATACCTGGTGTCAAAACAATGCCCTCAAGCAGAATGCCAAAAAATGCATAGTCATCCCCTTTGGATAAAACAAAGTGCCCACAAATTACCACATAGGTGGTAATTCAGTATGTATGGAGAATGTAATTATGGACCTGGGGACCCAGGTAGATAGTAAACTCTCCTTTGATGGTCACATTGCCAAAGTGTTTAGAAATTCCTTCTATGTAGCCCACCTAATGTCACCTAATGTAACCCACTTTGTCAAGTCTGATGATGTCACCATCCTACAAATATATCTGTGGAAAAGAGAACTTCCAGTAATGTGTATATTGTGTCATGTAAATGCGTACTGCTCTAGTACCATAAAGTAGTTAGGTAGGGGTTTGAATCCTGCACTTGCTAACTTTATGAGAGTGTGTGTCTCCTTGGAGAGGAGCAAGCTTTTTGAAGACTACTGAAACACCTTAAAAGTGGTACACTCATCTTTGTCAAGTCTGATGATGTCACCATCCTACAAATATACCTGTGGAAAAAAGAGCAACCGGTAATGTGTATAGCACGTCGTGTAAATGTGTACTGCTCTAGTATCATAACGTAGTTAAGTAGGGATTTGAATCCTGCACTTGCCAACTGTATAAAAGTGTGTGTGTGTGTCTCCTTGAAGAGGAGCACTCTTTTTGGAGACTACTAAAGCACCTTAAAAGTGGTATACTCATCTTTGTCAAGTCTGATGATGTCACCATCCTACAAATATACCTGTGGAAAGGAGAACTCCCAGTGATGTGTATATTGCGTCGTGTAAATGCATACTGCTGTAATATCATAGAGTAGTTAGATAGAGGTTTGAATTCTGCACTGACCAACTGTGTGTGTGTGTCGCCTTGAAGAGGAGCAATCTTTTTGGAGACTACTGAAACACCTTAAAAGTGGTATACTCATCTTTGTCAAGTCTGATAATGTCACCATCCTACAAATATACCTGTGGAAAAGAGAACTCCCAGTAATGTGTGTAGCGTGTCGTATAAATGTATACTGCTGTAATATCCTAAAGTAATTAGGTAGGGGTTTGAATCCTGCACTTGGTGACGGTGTGTGACACTGTTGGTCAATGTGTCGTGGGTTTTGCTTTTACTACTGTATGACATATCACAATGACAACAGTATGTGCATTACACATCAGGTAGCTGTGTGGCAAATACATATACATACATGTGACCTCAATTATTTCATAGGTGAGAACCCTGCTTTCTCCATGAACACATCTGTTATCTTTGCCAGAGTGTGCTGCCGCTTTCCAGACCTTAGGTCACATTTGTATGCTTGTGAGAAGCCTAGCCACTGCAGTGATCCCTGGCCTACATCATCCGTTTCACATACACTCATTACGGTTTCTATTGAATAGTGTGAGTGAGGGTTTATGCCTGAGGTATATTTGAAACCTGTTCAAAAGCAGCAAAGTCTGTCAAAGATGGCTATTTATTATAGGTGTGCAACAACCTTTGTGGATATGCATGGAGACCACTTATTGCTCATATGATCCACAGAGGGATTTCCAAAACCCTTTGGAAATGTGATTATCAAAAGGAGAGATGAACACATGGCTCTATGTTTACATAGGTACCTGTTCCACATTTTTGGGGCTACTACCTATGTGGTACTCTGGGGATACTATTGTTTTGTAAAAGTGGATGACTATGCTTTATTTGGCTTATAGCTTTACAGCATGGGTTTGACACCAGGTATCTGTCTGTATGATACCCTTTTGGAGGATGTGTGTGTCATCTGGAGAATGCATTATAGCCAACTGTATGCATTGCCAAACGTGGCCAGACATATCCCTACTGTGTTTGCTTGTACCTAAGAAAGCTATATGCCAAACAGGAGTGGTCCCAAGACTGAGTGCAGGTGAATATCACTTGTTACTGGCATAGAATAGTACTTGAAGGCTGCAAATGTTACTGTGTGTCCTGCATCTGTTTGTCAGTTGTCAAGCCATCATCTAACAATTGTTTATGGGCAGGCTGTTGAGGTTATGTATACTACCAGAATGCAAACCAATGACAGATAGTAACAACAGTATCACCCACAGCACAGTGTCAAACCGTGTCATACACACACGTGTACTCACGTTCCAAAATGTGTGTAGTACAATGCATACTGGCCACCAATAGAAACTATGGAGTGTTAACTCTATCTGATACATGGCACGTCACCCTGCCCATGTGTCCAATATGCAGTTGGTCATGCAGACAGTGCACCTCAACCATGTTCACAAATGTACACCTACAAATCTGTGCTGCACATCCCACACTTACTGTCCACTCTATAACACATGCTGACAAAACTACACACATCAGCCAAGTGGCACATGGGCAGACAATACACAATTGGAATAAACACTGGTGTAAACAATACTACATTGATAATTTTAGCTGTAATGCATCATGCCTGCTCAGCTACACCTTCAAGGATATCATTACGCTTTACTGCTGACAACATGCTACACATTAAAACATTGCTATACTGTAATAAAGTCACCCTGTGCATCAGCACCATGTTAGCCTGTTCCTGCATCAATGTTACAGATGACAGGAGGTGGCACAGATTTCATCATATGCACAGGGTGTGTTGTTGGTTTGCCAGAGGCCTACATTGAGCCATACAATTGACATGTGTATGTGAGTGTGTGTGTGTGTGAGGGCCAAGAGTACTGTTATGGGCCAATGTGGATGTAATGTGTGCGGGTATGTGTTTGCCCTAGGTGTCTGGTTTATGTGTGTGTGTCTGCATGCACACAGTTCCACCATGTGGCTGCCATATACAGGAATTTGTGGGACAGCTACAGACTGTACCTGGCAGGCTTTACAGATCACCATCTCTGGCCACAGATACAGGACCTGTGCCTGGCAGGGATGCTACAGACAGTATCAGGTACTAATCCCGACTGGGTACTATCCTCAGAAGTTGACATATGTCCACTGGATTCAGGTCCCTGCTGGGACTGGCCAGAGCCATGTGCACGTGGTCTTCTAGGACGGTCTATGGACAGCCCCCCAACATTGCTGGGGCTGGTACTGGCACTACGGGAGCGGCTATGACTTGATGGACGTCCACGGCGACTGCCAGCTGCTGATGTTGCTGGCATATGTCCATGTCAATGTCTCAACCATCCCGCACTGTCCTGACACATGGACATGACATTGTGGAGGACATCTAATGTCTCACCCCAATGTCTATCAATGACCTAATAACGTATGGCACCTGCTAGGTCATGGATACTGTCATTTACAGAGGTGTTATGAGCCCTCTGTGCCCTTTGTCCCTGTCTGGTGTACTGCTCCATATGTGCCTTTGACTCCATGACAACCTGGAACATGCGTGTAGTTGTAAGAGTTGTGGCACGTCTGCCAGGGGCATGATGACCAGCAGTGCTCTGACAAGAACCCCTGGGCATCTGCCTATGTGGTACCATTCCAGACATCTGGCTATGGCTGCTGTGTCCTGATGCATGTGCCATAGATACCACACTGTCCTGGCCAGTGCTGACTGTACACTATCCCTCTGCTAAGGGCATTGGTGATGATGGATGTACAGGCAGTAAGACAGTGTGCATGGATGGGGTGGAGACTTGTGTACTGTCAATTGGTGGCCCAACAACAGACCCTGACAAACCTGCCTGTGCCTCAACACACCTATCCTCATTATCAATACCTGTGTCAGTGACATCAGGTTCCCTGCTGCACTGAACCAGCCCCACCTCAGCACCTGTGAGAGGAAAACAGGAAACACACTTTAAGACCTGTACATGATGTCAGACCACATGCACACATGCACATGCACACATGCACACATGCACATGCACATGCACACATGCACACATGCACATGCACACATGCACACATATACACATGCACACATGCACACACACAAATACACTCCTCACTAAAGCAGACAGACACATACACAGACACACAGACACACACACAGACACACACACACACACACACACACACACACACACACACACACACACACACCACCAGCAATCTCAGAACATACTCAATAGCAGTTGATGGTGGGGTACAGTATCATAAGCAAAACAGTCATATCACACATGTCAGCATGCATGACATGTGATGCTCAACAGCATGCAGTGCAAGTGTAGACAGTCCTTGTTACTAACAGTATACATGGCTTTGATGCATGTGTTTTGTTGTTCGGTGATTGGCCTCCCCCTGGAATGCAATGCATACATGGACACAACATTGCTGTGCAAGTATTCAAACTCTGTAATGTACTGTGCACCATCACTCACAGGTCTACATACCATGGCTGGATGTGTATCTGTGTGTCACATAGATATTCAATTCTGATTAGAGCCTCTGTGTCTTTAGCAAATAATTGTGGACACAGTTTTAGCTCATGCATGATGTGTATACACACAAGATCAGTGGTGCATGTATAACTGATGGAATACCATTGGTCCACATACCCAATGTACAGTAGTTATGGTGAGTGTAGATCATATTGTGGACATGCCAGTGTCATCCATGACATGGCATGCTAAAACACAACTGCAAATTTAAACATCACACATACCCAATGTGTGTCATATGACCTAGCCACTCAATAGCATCACAAGACATATATGTGTCAGTTGTGCAAATGGTGATTGGTATGCATATTGTTTACAGGTGCATATGTTTGCACACACACACAACATTGAGGTGTACAGCAATGAAAGCTATGTGTAGTACTGTGGTTACAATAACTGGATGGGGTAGTACCATAAGCCATCATCATGAAGCATAATGTGGTCACTCAAGGCTACAAATGTGTCCCAAACTAGCACCTATCATGCTGTACCGGAACTGCACTACCATGGCCACATTCACCATTTCACAACCAGTTGTTACATGGGTTTGTAAGGAGGCCAATAAGGAGCATTCCCTAACATGAATGTGTTGTGTGTTGCAGAGTGTTTCACTGCCCCATGGTAGGCCTCTACCCCTCAGGTATATTATGTGTGCTGTGTGGATGACATTTGGGATACTGGAGTGTGACTTTACAGAGGGTTTGTGAATCCTTCATGTGTAGCATGTCAACATGTTCTGTGTATGGCATAGTTGTGCATGTTATGTGCATGTTGTGTATCAACTCTGCCTATCCAATGGTCACTACAATGTAGCCACATTTGTTTGAGATGGTCTGTGTATTGCATGTGTTTGAGGCAGCTAATCACATTAGTGAGATGTGCGTGGTCTCACAGCAAACATGCACAGCATGCATTATGGGTAGGTGTGTTACATGTGTACATGGCCTACACCTTAACTATGACATGCACTTTTTATTTGCAATAATAAATGAAGAACACACTCACCAGCATCTGTCCGCTGCCTTGCTGTCACACCAGAGGGACCTACATCGATATGAGACAGTTTGTCAGTGGCGATGACTGTGGCATTGCTACTGTGGGTTTGTAATCTTACAGTAGAACAGTTTACATTCACAGGCCTACATGTTATGTTCCAAATGATCAGTATTGCACAACAACAGGCTCCACATCTTCTAACTACACAGTACACATCTCACATATGCATGATCTACCAATAGAGGTAACAGTAGTCTACAGATATGCCATGTTACCTGCATGTTCCATGTGTTCTTGCTGGGTGGCTCCAACCTCAATCATGGTAAATGTCTGCTGCTGTTGTTGTTGGGCAGGTGCCACCAGGCTCAGGAGCAGCTCCTCCACTCTGGTGAGGGGGGGATGGATGTTAACCCCACCACCTGTTGCAAGCTGTAGTCTCCATACATCAGAAGCATGCTGACGGACATCTCTAAGTAGATCACTGCAGTGGTGACGTACCTGCTCATATGTCCGGTTATGCAGGCCTATCTCGTTAGACCTCCGGACAACATCTTGCCACATTGCAGTACGCTCCTGCTGTTCTTGGCTGGTTCTGGAGAATAGTAGGCTGTAGTGCTGAATCATACAGCTGGTAAGAATCTCATCTTCAGCATTACTGTAGCTAGGATTTTTATGGTGTGCCATGATCCCTGGAAGACATAAAGAAAAGATATGTATGAGCAAGTCATATGGCACATTTAACATTATACAGTACAGATATCACTGAACTGCCATATATAGCAACCTATAAGCTGACTGAGATTAAACAATTTCACTACCACTTATCAGTGATCACCCCACAATTGCTTGAAAGTGCCTGTCACACTCTATATAATAATCCAATGCATAAAGAAATATGTCATCCATTGCAATGTTTGTAAGGTCCAGTTACAGTATTACCATTATACCACACAACTTGTTGATGGCAAACCCGTGGCCAGAATATGTGCACAATTGTAAATATAGGTGCCATACTGCTGTAGTAAACTATAAATGTTACGCTGTTATATGTTGTAACACACATATGACAGAGGACATGTTACAGGCATACCCACACACACATCAGACATAATTACAAAACCCAAAGTTATGGCAACCCAGATAAGCTTTACATGTGTACCATACAGTACTGTGTGTCAGTACTTACAGAACCTTAAGCTTGAGGAATGTAATCTGTGATGACTACAGGGACCACACAAAACAATGGTTCCAAGCAATGTGGACATACACCATACTTTGCTGTTTAGGCCCAGAGCTTCAAGTAGTACTGCAGTACATACAGGATTTGGATTCAACATCAGTACCAATCAATAAGCATACATGTAGTGCTTTAGCCTCCAATGACACACCCCAGTTAACACCAAGGGACTACATCAGACTGTATGCCATAGTGCTTTATCTGCCTAGCAACAGCATACACAGCTTTTGCTGGGATCAAAGCAAGGACCCATAATACCATGACAGAAACAGTTTCCCACTAAGCTATCCCACAAATACACATCTTTGACATAGTCACCAACACATTGACCATCACACTTAGTCAACTTTACATAGAATCTATTGCAACAAGTAGATGTGGGTGTGTATGAGTATATATGACTCTGTGTGTGTGTGTGTATATATATCTATTGCAACAAGTAGATGTGGGTGTGTATGAGTATATATGACTCTGTGTGTGTGTGTGTGTGTGTATATATATATATATATATATATATATATATATATATATATATATATGTGTGTACACATACATATACACATCCATTGGTGTACATATACATATACATATAGGCACATATACAGTCTACCTTTCATGGTGCGAATATCAATTATACAAAGGATGTGAGGTATACAGTAATGTAATAATATCGCACAGTCTTGTGAGAAATGCATTGAAAGTGTTCACAGCCCAGGTAGCTTCAGCAGGCCTCACTGGCTGCAACATTGCAAACTGAACAAAACACCCACAGTGTTTAACCACCACATGTCATATACCAGCACTGTATACTGTCTTGTCTGTCACACACTAAAACCTACAAACAAATATGCACATAACAACCTTCACCAACATATATATGTCCACCCTTCACAAACAGTTGCAATATGTCCCTTGCTCTATGCACATATACAGATGTTAATATATATGACACATATATATCTCTCTGTATGTGTGTGCCATACACGCACAAGGTCCACACTGTTGTAAGCCCGTGGACCTCACAGCTGAACTGTTGGGCCTTGCTGCAACATGAACAGGTGTCACATGTGAACACACAGTAGCATTAGAGGGGGTTTATATAGCTCCAAATGCTAGATTAGCATACTAGCCTGGTACAGCAGTTGCCAGTGCTAAGCTACACTTTAATATGACTATCATGCATGTGTTACTCTGTCACACCCATGTTTATATAAATGTTTGGGCTAATCCCCCAAACAGCCATTGGCCACACTACTGTACAGAACACAGATAACATGGATCAGATGTTTGACATTTAATGCTGAGTTACACATTTCAAAGTTATGTCCCACTGCCCACAGGTACACACTGAATTGTCCATGGCAGTAGTTAAGCAGGACATCTGTGCATAGATACGTACTGCTGCCACATATGAATGGTTTACATTATGTAGAGTACTCTTCAAAAACATCTACTACATGCCAGTAAATACATATCTGTTACATACCTTTCCTTTGTATGAGTTGGTATTATTTCTTTTTCTTTTTCCTTTTGCTTTTCACTGTCTCTCTCTCTCTCTCTCTCTCTCTCTCTCTCTCTCTTGCGCATGTGCATGTGATGGCCTCTGCAGCAATTGGTGGCCACCATTTGCTAATTGCATGCAGCCTGCTGTGTGGTAATTGCAGTAATCACTGTCATAGCAACCCAATGCTATAAATTGCTAACTCAGGTAGGTGTGGCCCTTTCAGCTTTCCAAGATGGGGATCATGCTTGTTTGCTGTGGACATCGTTGTTTAAGGCATAAGGTTGGTATAGTTCTTATATATGAAGCCAGGGTTGTAGCCAGTGTTTTAAATGTTGTACTCAGACCTGAATGTTGCTGCTTCCAGTACACACTTGTCAGTGTAGAATTGTACTCACCCCTCAAAATGCTAACCCAAGATACATGGGAGCATGTACTTTCTTTTCTAATTGTACAATTAACTGCCATACAAAACTAGTTATTGAGATGTATTCCTTTGGCACATGAATTGTTTGTGAACTGCTATACTGTGAATATTAATTTACTCACTTCTGAACAGTTTGTGCTTTTTTAGTGTTGACATTAGCACAGGCTGCTCAAGAAAACTGGACAAATTTCAGTACTGAGTATGCCTACCTACATCCTTGGTAGACCCTGAACACACAGGTGTATTCTACATTTGGGAAGGGGTGCAGAAGTACAGAGAGCATTATGTATTATTGTGTGAATTTTATCTTGCTGGACTTAAAGGGTTGCTGTGTACCTGTTAGTTTATCAAGGCAAGTGGTCTGTCTGCGTAGCTCCCAACTGTGCACCTATCTACATGGTAGCCAGAGATTAGCCTGTTATTCTTTGTCTGTGCACCACACCGGTCTTTTCAGCACTGGAACAATGGCATTGTTACAGTTGGTTGCTACCAGTACATGGCTACATCCTTTGGTATTTCAGTGTCGTACTCCTACATAAGGGTATGCTTCTGGAATTCCTTCCAAAGCTATTTGCAGATTGTGTAACAGCAGAAAAGCTGATATGCCTGTGTGTTTCTGCCTCTGCCAGGCCTCTCAAACACTCAGGTACATATTTGAACAGACTCAGGGAAAAGTAGGTAAAAGTGAGGTACACCTTTAAAATATTAGTGCCATTAAGTTGAGACTTTGAGAGAACCAGAGCATATGGATTAATACACCTTTTCTGAAGTACAAGCAGTGTCTAACTCTTACTTATTGTCATTATTAATTAAGTGTAATTCACCACCTTTCTGGCCAATGTCAGTACTTTTCAGAGGGATTCAGAGAGACACAGCTAAAATTTGTTTCAAAATCAGGAACATCCCTGAAAATTAGGCACAGTTGGGAGGTATGGCCTCTGCCCTAATCAGATATGCCAGTGTTTGTCCTGCTATGATACTGTGTGGGGGTTGTAAAGTGCTGCTGTAAAATTATTTCCTGCTAGAATGGCTGCTTCTCTTATCACAGCCATGTAATGCAATTCCACAACAACTGCTGGTAAAGATCCACAGAACAAGTTGTGTGTTATGGCATTCCTATTTTTCCTTTACATTCACCCACTCTGATGCATGATATATTTATTTCAGCACCAACTTGTGTGGCTTAGTGGTACTTCATGCAGTGTAGTGTGTACAAGGTCCCAGGCTCGAGACTGAGAGAGGTGTTTTATTTTGCTGCTGAGCAGAACAAGGGCCCTCACATACAGAGTGACTAAGGCACTTTTAAGCAGTTCTGAGCAGGTTTGCACGGGCAATGCTTAGCTAAGCCCAAACAAGCGCACAAACCCGCTAACTATTGCTTAAAAGTGCTCACTTCCGCTAACCCCCACGCTCATTTCTTTGAAAGAAAAGAAAATGGGGAGATAGGATAGTGGTGAAAAAGGGGTACAAAGAGGGAAAGACAGTAGGGAAAACAGCTCGGGATGTGCAGGACGGGTGTAGGGAAGGTCCATAGCTGCCCATTTCTTTAACAGCAACAGCTGTGTATATGCAATAAATTTGGAGAGAAATATGAAACCTTCCACCCCTAACAGAGGGGTGAGGACAACAAAGTATGTTGTACTGCCAATTAAATTACATTTTATATGTCCAGCAGACATGTGTGCAAAATGGGCAGCTATTTTTTTTTTGGGAGCAGATTGCCCTTTTTTTTTTTCAGGTGAGAGTGGAATGTGGGGTAGGGGAAGTAGGTAGGTTGAGGAGGTAAACAGACAAGACAAACAAGATGCAAACAGGGGCGGAATATGACACATGTGGTGGGTGAACACCATTGACGGGGAATGATGTTTGGAAATCGTAAGCCCATGAGCCCACAGATGGTAACAGTGGAACTGAGATCCCCACCCATGGGCAGTCACCACTGCACCTTCACAGCCCAGAGGGTGGCTGTGCTGGGGGCTGCATAGGAGGGGCAGGCTCACCCGTGAGTCGCACCACTCTTGCCTCAAGCTGGCATAGAGGATCAGCGACAGAACGCTCGATCACTCTACACACCACAGCCCGGACCATTCGGAGGGTGATAGGTGGCCCTCCTCCACCCACGCTTGCACAGGGGGGATGAGCCCCATCCCCTGCAGCGCTTCCACCTGAAGGTGGCACAGGGCCAATGGAGGAGGGGGTCCCAGGCTGGGCACCGGACCTGCTGGTGCCGGGTGCCATCGTCAGCTGAGATGGGACAGGTGGGTCCGCTGGAACCGGCCTTCCCATATGTTCTATGTTTTGGAGGGTTTAATGAAAATATGGGTTAGTAAAAGTCAACAGCATTCCCAATTAGTTATAACAGCATGCAGAAGTATTCCCATTAACCCAACACACCAGAGTTTCAACAGTTGAACAACAAGCATAACACATGCATATATAGAACAACAGTGGACATTACAACAGCATGCAGGTTTAATTGATGGCAACAGGCCACCAATATTGTGGTATTTGAACAGGGCACATGCATCAAAATAAATGCAGATATTTATAAACCAATAGGACATATGTCCCAACAAATGTTTTGAGATTAGACATACCCATTGAGGTGTGGAATTGCATTTTTATGCAAATACAGTAGGGTGGAAAAAGATAGCTCCATTAACAACTTATATATCCTTCTAGTTTACACTACATTTCTATTAACCACAGTTATATGTCCCCTACATGTATTATTACACTACCCAATTGTCCTTAAATTGTGAAATGGGTTTTGCTAGATCTTTATATACATGAGATGTATCTGACATACAAACTGTCTGGGATGCAGATGTTACTGCTACATATTTTGTGAGTTGCTCAGACACACTACTGCTGAGATGGTACACTGACAGCTCTACTTTCCTATAATTATCTAGATATGTTCAGGTGACGTTATCAGTTATATGTTAACAGCTCCCTACATTTCTGGCAGCACACTGACATTTCTGGGGAACACAATACCAAGCTACTCATGTGCCAGATTAACCTGTACATGCTGGGCATGAACCAACAGTTGAGGACTGTAAATATGCTTAAAAGCTACTGGCACTCCCTTCATCCACTTTATATGGGTCTACCCAAGTGTGGGTTAACAGCGCTTAATACAACAGTACTATTTCTATAATGCAAGAGTACAACAACATATCAAAGAAAATGACACAGACACACTCCAGGAATTGTACATTTATTAAAGACTTAAAACACTTTTCTAGAGGCTCTCTCATTTATTTTATATAACAGTACATGCAGAATAATTACTAACCTGTCTGGTGGCGCAGCCTTAGCAGCCTATCTGCATAGGCTTGCTGGTTCACAGAGCGAACACCTGCAGCTGTGAAGTAAATGAAGTGATATTGAGACATACCTATCCATAGTATAGACTAGAATAGCAATTCTTACATACTTAATTCCATGGCTACTTACTCAGTAGTGGGGTATTTTCCATCCCACGGGCCTCCTGGATCCACTGGTCCAGTTGATCCTCCTTGCGTCTCTTCAGGTCTGCGTGGTGGTGTCTGACCTGCTCACCAGTTTGAGGGATGCCTGTGGCACTGGTGAGTTCATGTGCTAGACATTTCCAGGCTTCCTCTTTGTATTAGGTGCCCTGGTACTAGCCCCGCAGGAGTCTATCCTCATGATTATGGACAAGGAGCCAAACCATTACTTTTGACTCCTCAATGCCCCAACGTTGCATTCGAAATCAAGACCCCTCTCCAGCACTGGCCATGCTACCTGCAGATGGGAGCTACAACCAGTTATGGCAAGTATTCCCGCCTATGGAGCTTAAATATGCCTCATTTCCCGTACTTATTTGTGATTGGCCAGTTTTGAAAAAACTCAGCTGAAGGCACACCTGCTTAGCAATGGGTAAACTTCCATTGATATGTATGTGTGTGTTGAAAGTGCATGGTTGTGAAATGCTGTCATGGCTTAGTGGTTGAGTACTGTGATTATGGTGCACAGTATCCCGGGTTCGAGCTCTGTCATTGCTTTTTATTTTACAAATGGCCAGACCGGCTAGGAGGTGTGGCTGTGTTTAGCCGACTTTGCTCAACTTTGCCCGGTGTTGCTCTACATTGCTCGACATTGCCTGATGTTGCGCTGGTTAGCGCGGTGCGCAGCTACGCGCAAACATGTTCTGTTTGCTCTAGTTTGCACGATGCGCAGCTCCGAGCAAAGCTATTGCACTAGTTAACGCAGTGCTCAGCTATGAGCAATTGCATAAAAACATGCTTACTACTGGTAAAATTTGCTTAGCAGTGCTTTACATTGCTTAAGATACGTTACTCATGCATCCATCAGTATGCATAACTATTTCACCTTTATATATATATATATATATATATATATATATAATTTGTTCACTACTACATAGGCCATTTCAATGCTTTTTACAAAAATTTAAATAATAAATGTCAGGAATTGTTTTTATATACAGATTTCCAACAGAAAATAGAGGGGGAGTGGTGGGACTCAAACCGGGAATACCTCCTCTTTGTGCGAAGGCTCTACCACTACACTATTGCTATTTCACTTAATTTGCATATAAGTTTCTTATTATCCTCTTCGGTGTCTAAACTGCTAACTGTAGCTAAGCAATGGGTAAACCCGCACAAACACGCGCAAATACAGGCAGCTATATCGGAAATAATAAAAAAAAAATTTTTTACATTTTTAATTGTACAGGGGTTTAGAATGTGTCAGACTTGCAGGGGTGTGAATTTCTGGACTGCTCTGCAGTCTGACATGCCCCCTTCACTCGTGCACGTCCATGTTAGCCTTAGAGCTGAGTCAGTGCGCCATCATTAATATGCATGGCATGCTGCTGTCTTACTCTTAGACTGGCTCTTCCATGTAAGACTAATCTAGTCTTACACAGAGGATTAGTGAATCCTGGGGAAAGTCTTACCACAAAAACACAAGGCAGTAAGGAAAAGGAAGGGGAGAAATCAAATGCCATCATGGAAGTATTGAAAAGAGAAAACTATAAAGCAATTAAGACAAGAAGTATCACTGCTAGAAGAGTACAAAAGAGGGAATAGATCAACAAAAATACTCAGAAAGATAGACGTGATAAAAGCAATGTGTATAATTGCAAATAATAAACTAAAGATATCAGCACAGGCAGAACAACTTAGTAGATGTGTAGATAAATATAAGGGAAAAGTACAAAATAAGCAATTTATTGATGACCCAAAAAAGTTTTATAGAGAACTGGAAAACAAGGAAAAGGATTAGAAATACCACCAAAAAAGGGAGAAATAAATATATTTTGGAGAAATAACTGAAGATCCTGTGGAACATAACAAGAAGCTGAATGGATAGAAGAAACTGCATTCCTCTCAACTGTACAGATTTCTCACAGAATGTCCAGATTTTTTGCCCCATATTTTTAGTCCCTTACACATAAAATTGTGGTTTTCTCAGATTGCAAGTTGGGAGACATTATTAACTCCCCAAGTGATATTGACATCCTACAGAAAGGCCTCACTGAGACCAATGACTGGTGCCAGAACCATGGCCTTAAGCTCAATGCCGAAAAATGTGTCGTCATCCTCTTTGGGAAAAGCCCAGTTCTCATGAATGACCACATCAATGGTGGTCCACTGAACACAGAAGGTGTTATAAGAGATCTGGGAACACCAGTTGACAGCAACCTCTCTTTTGACCACCACATTGCCACTGTGGTCAGAAAGTCCTTCTATGTGGCACATCTCATTACTAAGGGTTTTGTATCCAGGAAGAAAGAGGTCATTGTCTCCCTCTACTCTTCCCTCATTAGGCCAATCATCGAGTACAATGCCCCATTTGGCATGTACTTCACTAGACACCTGTAGCAACTGGAGAGGCCGCAAAAGTACCTCACAAAGAGGATCCTAGGCCTTAAACACTTGTCCTATATGGACAGACTCAAAAAACCCAGCTATTCTCTGTCTCATATCTCCTACTTAGAGGTGATCTCTGCTTGACTTACAAAGTCATGTCTGACCCAGCTCTGTTAAAAATGCTACATCCAAAGAAATCCCAATCCCTCTGCACCACATACTCCAGAGACTTTAACCTCATTACCACAATCAACAGAACGTGCTGGAGGGACAGGTTCATAACCTAGAGACTGCCCATGCTATGGAATAGACTTCCCATATATGTCAAACAGAGAACCTCACTGGCCCTCTTCAACAGAAATCTTGATGAGTGGATGTGAAATAGAAAATTCACCCCATGGATCACTCCAGTGGCTCTGCTCGACAGAGGCACTGGGAATTAAGGTTGGATGGCATGATGCCAGGGTAATCCTATGGGCTAGGCTTGTAAAGACTCCAGGGCCATTAGCTTAGTACACACCTATGAACCTAAATCACTGGCAAATCATTGAGGGTTAAAGTCAGAAAAATAATGACAGATGTTTGAGTTTCAGACTTCATATCATTCAGAAAAAATCATGGTAATGCAAAACCTGTTATTCTATCAATTTTCTAAGTTTGTAAGGGCAGTATTTAAAAAGTGTCCCTATTTTTGGGCCTTAGTCTCCTCATTCCTGATGGCTTTGTCCAGATTTCTTGCTCTAAGAGGTTTAGAGGTATAATAAGAAGTAAAAGAAAGAATAAGAAGTTCAAATGTACAGGATATGGACTGGGATGAAGTATCAACCAGAGAAATTGAAAAAAAATGAAGAAAAGCTCCTAAATGGAAAACCCGAGGTCCAGATGTAGAACCTAACTTCTGCTTAAAAGTATTAACATCTTTACATGAGGATTTAGCCAACAGTAAGAATGATTTATACGCACACCTCAGCAGATGCCAATCTGGATAACAACAGGAAAAAAACACCACTTTTCCATAAGAGTGAACCTGCAAGACATCCTAAAAACTATAAACCAATAGCTTGCCTTACAACAGTGTATATAAACTATACACTGGAACTGATGCCAGCAGAGTTTATAGTCATTTAGAAGAAAATCATTCTTAGCAATAGAACAAAAGTATAATGAAAGAAAATCATATGGAATAAAGGATCATTTGTTGCTAAATAAAGTCATAATGGAGAATTGTAAAAAGTAGAAGAATCAATGTCTGGAATCGATAGACTACAAAAAAGCATTTGAAAGCATCCCACATTCATGGATAAAACAGTGCTTACAAATGTAGAAGATACACTCTACATCGATCAATTACATTATAGTGACCTTGAAACAGTGGCGAACTGCTTTGCAGCTAAGCCATGATAAAGGACAAAAATTCAAAGGGAGATATTCCAGGACGACTCTTTGTCACCACTACTGTTTTGTCTTGCCCTTAACCCATTAAGCTGTCTACTTAATAAATTATGTCAGGGATACAATTTGTCTCCCAGAAAACAACAAAGTGTAAAGACTTCTTTTTGTGGTGATTTAAAACTGTATAGCTCATCAGATGAAGAACTGAAAGCACAACTGCAAGTGGTCAAAACATTCTCAGATGATATATAAACGTCATTTGGTATTGATAAATGTGCAAAAGCAAAAGCAGGAAAGCTGCAGCATAAAGAAAATATCAGTCTGGGACAGGAATGTGATATAAAAGAACTTGAGCAAGAGAGAGAGTGTATAAATATACTGAAAACAGCTGTAGCATCAAGGAACAAAGTCCAAGCTATAAATCAATTTGCTCTTCCTGATCTAGCTTACAGTTTTGGGGTGACTGATTGGCCTCATAAGGTATTGGATCAGCTGAACAGGAAAAGAAGAAAATGCCTCATACTTATAAAATGATTTATAAAAAAAAACGTGTACATCAAAATTATATATTCCCCATTCTGAAGGAAGGTATAGGCCTCCTCAAAACCGGTTACATGTGTAGATCAGCAATTATAGGACTGCATACATACCTGCTGACCTCACAAGATCCAAACATAGAGAAAGTTTTATAACATGAGGAGAATAAGTCTAAGATGACTTCCTTGCTTAGCTTAGCTTAGCAGAAGCATATCCATATCAAGCATTAATGGAAATCAAACCCGAAGTAGATAAAAATCAGGGAACAACTGAAAGTGCCAAAAAACAAAAGAAGAATATAGGGTGAAGAATCAGATGATTAAGCTAGAAATGTGCAAAATGCATAAACATACATGCAGGTACAGAAAACTCCTGGAATAACCTCATGTCAATCAGAATCTAACACAGGAATGGATAAGGAGAGGTGAATTTAAACCAAAAGATGAAGGGTTAATATTGGAGGCCCAGGATAGTCAACAACGTACATGTTGGTTTACAAAGTTCATTGGACATGTTGGAGAAATGGATAAATGCAGGTTTTGTAAAACAGAATTGGAAACAGTTGCATATCTTGTTGCTGGGTGTCATACACTAATGGTGGAAGGCCTATATAATGAAAGGCATAATAATGTGGGAAGACTGTTGCATTGGGGATTGTGCAAACATTATAATATTGAAGTAGCTGAAAAGCATTGGAAATATGAGCCACAGAGCATTATAGAAAATGATGAAGTTTATATCACATGGGCTCACCCATTACCAACAATTCAAAAAACAGATGCGAGAAAACCAGATATAGTAGTCCATGAAAAGAAGACAAAAGTAGCATTGATCAATGAAATTGCTACATCCAGTGATTACAACATCTCATGTACAGGGAGCCACAAAATCATAAAATACCAGGATTTGCAGGCAGAAAGGAGTGCAATATGGAAGAAACATACCCAGACAGTTCCACTAGCAGTGGGAGCAATGGGTCTCATAAAAAAGAACTTACAGTTGTATTTAGATATGTATTGATACATGTAACTCTGTATGAATTGCAGAAGGAGTCAGTTCTGAACACATTGCAGGTGCTGCCAACAGCAGTTTTGGGGAAAATCTAGGATTGAAACAATACTAATTTCATGAACTTTAATCATACCTTGACTTAGGAATGAGATTTATTCCTGCCATGGTATTAGAAACCCCACAGTCTTGGAGAAATTAAAAGGGTGAAACCAACTCAGATGCCCATCCTACAGAAGTTTAAATGAGATAAATCCCATTAAACTTGTGGTACCTCTCAGATTGCAGACAGTAATAATGAAAACAACTGATCCAAATTTTTACCATCTGCATCTACAACTTTTCTCAGTCTAGATTTCAGCCTAGTGTCTTAATAACCTTCCTACTAATCCAGCAATCTGCAGATGGTCAAACTGTTGCCTTCAAGTGTTTGACTAATGCACTGGGATAACTGAGCAGTACCACTTGCATGAAAGGGCTGTCTTGGTCGGCAAGTACCGCATTAGGAATACCCATTCTAGAGAATAGCAGAACAACTTACTTCCTTGGCAGTAGCATCACTATTAGCTTTGTGTAATGCCACTGCTTCTGGAAAATTGGTACCATGACTCATTATGAGTAGTGTGCAATGATATCCATTGTTGGAGGTAGTCAGTGTCCCCACAATGACCAAGGCAATATGTTCACTTCTATGGTAGGTATTTGGATGGATGAACTTTGACATCTAGTAAAGATGTGCTCCATCTCTTTTCATTATGTTTAGCGAGTAGAATTAGGTGAATGGCATTGCCTTAGCTTTGTTCATCCCCAGGTGACATCCTAATATGTGACTATGGACTAACGTCATTATTTGTGTCATACAAGGTTTTGACACTAATAAAGGATGCAGCATTTATTTTCTTTCTTTTCTTGTTCTACATATGAGGTCATCTTTTAATGCAAAATAGGGTTAGGAAGTAATGGGTAGCTCCTGTTCACTCTACTTACAACATTGGTTATATTGTCTCTTGCCCAATTTTAAACATCATCTTCCCACTCTGTCTTTTTTAAAGTTTATTTAGATTATGTGTAAATCCATTAACTTGGGATTATTTTCTTAAGTAATTTGCTTTGAGGTAAACAATATAGCCTCTTTTCCTAAAAATACTGGCCCTGCAGTTTATTTTGTATCCTTCCCTGCAAAAGACAGCTCTAAATAACATTTACCTTCTGCAGTACTTTAAAAGACACTTTCCCTTTAATTTTTGGGGTTATCAGCACAGGCCTCTTGAGCACTCTCTTTTATTTTAGATGGCTGTCTTATTCCTTTGTTTGGGTAAATACTACCCTCTCCCTTTCTTTTCCTTTGCTATATTGCCCTTTTACAACAATGAGCATCTCAGACTGGTTTGTAGTTCAGAATTTCCCATCAGTTCATCGATTTTGCCGTCTCACAATTTTGGATTTTTGTTGCTCTGTCTTTGGGCATGCTTCTTATAATAGGGAGAGTCCGTTAGTATTTCTTTTACTGTCTATCCACAACCAAGTTCTGTTTCATTGCCAGATCCCTTCTCCGTTTTTTTATTTTTATTCTCTTTGTGGGTGCCATAGTCTTGTTTGTTTCTTGATTGTTATATGAATGGGTGTATTAGCATGTCACACTGTGTCTATCAAGTCTCCTTTTCCTGACATTCAGTATAGTTAAAGGGGAATGGTTTGTCCTAATATTACATCTTAGATTAAATCAGGGGTTACAGCCACAGGATGAAACAGTTTTCCCAGAACTGCTTGAATTTCTGTATGTGGAAGTGGGTACTCATTCCAGTCACTATGACTGCATTCTACTTCCACCTTCTGTTTGTTACTAGTTTTTGCTTACCCACTAGAGAAAGCCTGATAAGGGAAAAAAGTGCTACAGGAATCTAGCAGAGCTTACTCCTCCCTTCCTTCTAAAAATACACTGCTTAAACATAATACAAGTTTGATTTTAACAGTGACAAATAGTTGACTCAATTATCCTAACTACTTCACTGCACAATAACTACTTATTTAAACCATGCTTTTCAGGTTTTACGTTTGTCAGAACTATCTCCAGCATTAGAAACACAGAATTTAGCAACGCCTCTCATTTGTAACACATTAACACATTACTTGCTGACATTTGTTTCATAGAAGGTACATTGCTTGATAGGAGACAATTCAGTTTTACAGTATCATTACCAAATAAGATTCTACTAGTTATCAGCTTATCAGATTACTTGGAATCACTTTGCTGTAACCCTTTTCTTATATTACTAGGCAAAGCTCTTTTATAACTGCCTACTGCTAAGATTTCTAAGATGCATGCTTTATTGTTGTCATTAGGTAAAACTCTTTTAAATCTGCGTACTGCTAAAATGTCTAGTATCATACTTTATTGTAGTTATCACGTTCAAGCCAGAGCTTTAAAATAAACTTTAAATCACGCATCTGTGCACTTACCTATTTATCTACATTATAATTCCAGTTATGAACTTTTACAGGACATAATTTATTTATTTATTTTTTATTTAAGTTTGATGACCGGGGAAGTCCAATGAGCCAAGAAGAGTCCGTTTTCAGTGGAGGACTGCAGACAAAAGTTTCACAATAATTGCAAGGTACATTTCACATGTTACAAAAAGACATAGTTCATACAGCTAATTAAAGATTTACAGATAAGCTCCATGATATTTGCAATTGGCTTGTTACAGTGTTAAAGGAATGAAAAGACATAATTCAATACAGAAATTTCAACATTTACATAAAGTGAATATTTTTGTTATAAACTCAAATTGTAGGTTTAACATTTCAAAATATATAGTTACTAGCCATTAGTAGGTTAGGAAAATATTATGCATGGAGAGGGTAATAGCATATTTGAGACTGGAGAGTATAGTACAATAGATATTAGAAAGAAAATTAGTTTTTAGTAGGGGAGGGATTGTTTTGGGTGGGATGAAGTAATAGTAGAGGTAGTTGGATGAATCAGTGCAAGGTGGAATGAGGAGGGGAGGGGTTTAAGTTGGAGTGTGGCAAGGGGATTCCCATTTGGAAGAAAGATGAGAGTAGCTGAGATTTGAAATTTGTATAGTTAGGTAGGTTGCATAGTGTGTGTGGGGAGAGAGTTCCACTGTTTAGCTAAAGAGTAGGACAGCAGTAGATGGCCAGGAGGTCGTGCAGGTTTGTGGACCTGAAGGAGACTTTGTTTTTTGGATTTGAGTGAGCGGTTGGGAATGTAAGGTTTTAAGGAAGTAGCGAGAGTTGGGCAGTTGGCAGGTTTAAAGATGAGCTTGTGGGCAATGGTGAGTTGTAGGTAACTGAAGTAGTTGGGTAGTTCAAGCCAGTTGAGGGTGAGGAGGAAGTGGCAGTGGTGGTATGAGGTTTTTGAATTGGTTGCAAATTTGGAGATCTTGTGGTAGCAGGATTCAAGTTTGGACCAAAGGCCAAGATGGAGATTAGTGAAAAGAGGGGCACCATACATAAGGGGGAGGAGTAGGAAGGTGGATGCAAGAGTTTGACAGATAGAGGGGCCTAGGAAGTGGTTTTGCCTGTAGAGGAGACCTAACTTTTGGTGGACTTTCTTGATTGTGGAGTGGATGTGGGTGTCAGATTTTAGTTCTTCATCAATAATGATGCCAAGAAGCTTGGTACTGAGAACAATTTCAAGGAGGGTGTTGTTTTGACTCTGTATGGTGAATGCGGATTTGTCAATGGATTTTTTGGTAGGGGAAAAAATCATTAATTTGGTTTTATTTGCATTTAGTGCCCGATGGTTATACTGCATCCAGGTTTCTGTTTTGGAGAAGGCTAGTTGGGTTTTTGCTAAGAGCTCAGAGGGGGAGAAGGCTGAGCAGATGATTGTTGAGTCATCTGCATATTGGATGATAGATGAGTCTGGGATGGATTGGTGAAAGTTGTTAATTAATCGGTTGAAGAGAAGAGAGCCAAGAACAGAACCTTGTGGGACACATGTGGGTGTGGGAAGGAAAGGGGAGGTTGAAGTTTTCCATTGGACAGCTTGTTGGCAGTTGGACAAGTAGCTGGAAAACCAGGCAATAGTGGTGGGAGAGAGGTGTAGGGTGGAGAGTTGGGGTATACGTAGGGTGTGTGAGATGGAGTTCTACTAGTCCTGACTGACAGTTCTTTCTTAAGTTTATTGTAACACATGCAATTATTCTTATCCATGTCTATATTAATTTTCAGTGACTCTCAAGTCAGACGGGATGACAGGATTCTTTCCCAATCTGTTTTGCTCCATTTCTCTGTGACGGAACAGTGCTAAAATGTGGTTCTATATCACTTAATCGAACTCTTATTTAAGACAATACCTTTTGATCGAACCCTTTCAATTGAATTTGTTATTTATCAAAGTCTTCAACTGTCGAACTTCATTTTATCGAATTATTTTTGCTGGCCAACACCGGGAACATGATATTTGCAGTAGCAAGTCCCACCTAAACCCCGCCCACCATGCAACAATCAGTGAAAATTAATATTCATACTGATGGCGGCATGAATATTCATAGTCTGTTCCTAGTTTACCTTTTTTATCAAAGTTGTGCAATCTCGGAGTTGGTATATTTAATTTACAGGGGGTGTGGCGGTGCAGGGGGGCACAGTCCCCCTGCAAAATGAAGGAGAAAAAGTGCTTGAAATTTTTAAGCTTTTAATTACTGAAGCTACGCTCACTTTTGAGCAGACCAGTCTGCCAGGTAGTATAATAATACAAGCTCAAGAAAATATTAAAATTATAAGAAATAGTAGTGTAACTTTTTATTTTTATTTAAGTAATTAAAAATATATTACATTTTAAATATTAAATTCATGTTTAAACTTTTTAAGTGTTCCCATTTTACGGAGATGTTTAGTGATGTCAGAGTTGACGTTTTGTTAGGTGGCCAACTAAAATAGCTTGATCCTATTTAGTTTGATGATTAAAGACTTTGGCAATTAGGGCATTCGATTAAAAGAGTTTGATGAAGAGGTATTCACATAAATAAGAGTTCAATTAAGTGATATAGACTCCTAAAATGTCACTAAATAGGATTTTGGATCATCCTCCTTGGGTGGTTTCCTCAGAGATGGCAGGCACTGTTTTGGGATTAGAAACCATGTTTGCCAGCATAATCAGCTGTTATAGCTGCACCAGATTCTAGTCAGTCCCTAGCAGTGAGTCCAGAAGCCTCCCTAGTAGTTCCTCCATGGTGGCTGACACCAGTTACCCATGCCAGGTACACAACAGTCACAGTATTATAGGAAATCTGTAGCCCAGATATGTTTTTTACTTGGCAGTAGTGGTAGGGTGAGGAGCTAAATACTGAAAAAGTCTGTAGACTTCCCAGCCACACACCACTAGTTTAAGTTCCAAAAAGACACTGAGGACAGGACTAATGTAAAAACACTAGTTTATTCAATAATCCATAAAATATTTTATTAGCCCACTTGGATTTGTGCAGTTTCAAAAAAATAAACAGTATCTTCATAAAAGAGTCCAGTCCACATAACGCTTTTACCTTCACCATAACAGCTACAAACAAAGGCAATCTGAGGGTCATGCTGCTCAACACTAGAAGTCTAAATCTCAAAATGGACTCACTCGAAGTACTCCTTAAAATGGAGAACATCAACATTTGTGCTGTAACAGAGACCTGGTTCAAGGCAGCAGAAAGCACCCCATACACTACCAGGCTATAACTCTTTCCACACCTTGAGGTCCCCAGAACTTGGACCAAAGCTCCAAAGATGGTGGTGTTTCCATATTCATAAAGGATGTGCACACCTCCAGACTACTAGCCCAACATAACGCATCAGAGATACTTCAGGTGCAGCTAACATTGGGTAAGACAGCGATTCAGGTTATAGCCTGTTATAGGTCGCCAACCATGTCCCAAGACTCACACTCCACGTTCCTAAGTACCTTGGAGAATATTAGGATCCAAACTAACACTCTCATACTAGGCAACTTCAACTACCCCTCCATTAACTGGGAAAACTACTCATGTACCAATACACTTGCCCAACATTTCCTGGAGTTCATTAATTCCAATGCCCTGGACCAGCTTGTTCTTACTCCCCACTAGAGGTAGCAGCATCCTTGACCTGGTCATTACTAACATGGGTGACTATTGCTCTACACCAATAGTCACCTCCTCCCTGGTTAGATCCGACCACAAACTAATCAACTTGGAAATTCACATCCCTCCCACCCCACCCCCCACCCCCGCAAAGGTAGCCACCATGAAAAACTTCTCCAAAGCTAACTTTGGGCTTCTAAAAACAGAGGTGGCTAACTTCACAGCACCCATGCAAATGGAGAATAGTTGCAAGCCCTCCGAATCATACACCAATGCACTGTACAAACACGTACACAAATGCATGGATCTCGCCATACCCAATAGAACCAAGATGCTGTCCTCCAAAAAAGGAAGCCAATCTTGTGGTCCTCTGCCATAAACAAACTCTACAACAGAAGGAGGAAACTGATGTGGAATAAGGTGAAGTCCCAAGACTGGAAAAACTCCCTTAACAGCGTCAACAAAAAGTTGAGATCCCTCATCAAATCCTCTAAAGCTAGCTATGAAAACAGAATTGCAGCAGATAGTATAGGCAACCACAAGGCCTTCTATAGTTATGTAAAGAATCTCCATGGCAATACTCAGATTTGCTCTGAGCTACTACACAATGGTACCTCCTATACCGAGCCAACAGATATTGCCAATATACTGGCCGACCGATTCAGTGCCAACTTTACCCTCCCAAAAGACCAATCACAATACCAGTAGATTGCTAGGCACCCAGTATTATTGCCGCACAGGTTAAAACAGCACTGTTCAAGGGCAAGAATACAGCTTCTATGGGACCTGACAATAGCCCTGGCTGTGTTCTACATGAACTACAGAGTGAACTGGCATCTCATCTGTGTGCCCTGTTTAATCACAGCCTCACCTCAGGCTTTGTCCTTACCGAATGGTGCACTGCTACTGTCATCTCTCTCCACAAAGGAGGAGTGACTATAGACCCTGGGAACTATTGCCCCATTAGCTTGACGAGTTTCATATGCAAAGCTATGGAACACATCATCATGGACCTAATAAACAAAGATATAGGGAATCTCCAAACTCTGGATCCCACACAGTTTGGTTTTGTGAAGGGTAGATCATGCCTGGTCAACTTGGTCAACTTCTTTGAGTCAGTCACCAGAGCTGTGGATGAAGGCAAGGTGGTTCATACAGCCTACCTTGTTCTGGCCAAAGCCATTGATACCATTCCCCACTCAGGAATCACAGAAAAACTCACTAAGCTAGGCATCAACCCCTATCTCACTAAGTGGGTTGCAAACTGGCTCGCAGATAGAACTCACAGTGTGAAAGTAGCTGACTCCAAGTCAGACTGCCGAATAGTCACGAGTGGAGTCCCACAGGGTTCGGTCTTGGGTCCTCTCCTGGTTGGTATCTACTTCTCTATAGTCCAGGTCAACATGAAGGGACTCTGGCTGACAAAGTTCGCAGACAATTGCAAGTTGGGAGCTATTATTAACTCTCCTAGTGATGTTGACATCCTACAGAATGGCATCATTGAGACCAACGACTGATGTCAGAACCATGGCCTTAAGCGCAGTGCCAAAAAATGTGTCGTCATCCCCTTTGGGAAAAACCCGGTTCCCATGAATTACCACATTGATGGTAGTCCAATGAACACAGAAGGTGTTATAAGAGATCTGGGAACACAGGCTGACAGCAACCTCTCTTTTGATCACCACATTGTCACTATGGTCAGAAAGTCCTTCTATGTGGCACATCTCATTACTAAGGGTTTTGCATCTAGGAAGAAAGATGTCATTGTCTCCCTCTACTCTTCCCTCATTAGGCCAGTCATTGAGTACAATGCCCCATTTGGCATGTACCTTACTAGACACCTGCAACAACTGGAGAGCCTGCAAAAGTACCTCACAAAGAAGATCCTAGGCCTTAAAAACTTGTCCTATATGGACAGGCATAAAAAACTCCAATTATTCTCTGTCTCATATCGCCTACTTAGAGGCAATCCCTGCTTGATCTGCACCACATGCTCCAGAGACCTCAACCTCATTACAACAATCAACAGAATGTACTGGAGGGACAGGTTCATAACCCAGAGACTGCCCATGCTATGGAATAGACTTCCCATACATGTCAAGCAGAGCACCTCACTGACCCTCTTCAAGAGAAATCTTGATGAGTGGATGGAAAATAGAAAATTCACCCCAGAGATCACTCCAGTGGATCTACTCGACAGAAGCACTGGGAACTAAGGCCGGGTGGCACAATGCCAGGGTAATCTTATGGCTAGGCTTGTAAAGGCCCTGGGGACATTAGCCTAGTACACACGTATGAACCTATAAGGTACAGACTGTCTTATAATCAAAAGTAAAACCCAAAACCACAGAGCTCTGTAAGACCCAACTTTCAGCTCTAAAAAATAGTAGCACCACAAGGGAAAATCCAGAGGTTGCACTCCACAAGCTATTCCTGTCTGGGTTCTTTCTCAAACAATGCTTCCAGATCGTCCGTCAGATGAATTCCTGTGAGGTGCTAACTTCTTGAGTTTAGCCCTTCTTTTACATCATAGTAACTTCCTGTTAAATTCTTATGATTTAGCTAATTGCTGTAAGGATGTTAAAAATGTTTCCACACATACTGAAGTGCACATACTGAGAGCACACATAAAAGCACATGCAGCACATAAATATTTTCCATAACCAACATGTTTTTATATAAAATCCTGAAGACCAAAGTCCTGAAAGTTCAAAATCCTGAAAACGCAAACTCCTGAAAACACACGGGATACCAACACTTACTATATTCAAGGACAAATACATACCCCCTTACTATATATAATAACTCTAGGATTATACTGCAGTGGGGAAAAGGGCATATACTTTTTTCTTGTCTTACACTACTCTACACACTGCCACTACTGCTGGGAACGCACAAAACATCTGCCATATTACTTTAGATACTTCCCATAAAAATGTAAAGAGACATACCCACATTTAGAAACACTACAGTACTACTTTCTACATGACTATCTGTATTCTGACAGACAGCACTGTAAGTTACAGTAATTCTTTTTATCACAAGTAAGTCACAGGTGAATGGAAACCCAAATCATGTCTATGGCTTAAAATTCAGTGAAATGAAATTCTGTCAAATGAGTTTTAGGTCATGTGAAGTAGATCCATATATATATATATATATATATATATATATATATATATATATATATATATATATATATATATATATATATATATATATATATATATATATATATATATATATATATATATAGTTATATGTATGTATATATAAATATTAACTTTGAGACTGCAAAGTATTGGGGAAAAAGTGAAGATCCCTTACCCTTGTAGTCTGTAATCTCTTCACTGGCAGCACTTTTCTGCACTATTATTCCTTTGGTGTGTACGAGCTTTAACCGAAATGCATTTGATTAGCACACAGCGGGTGTATATACAAATCTAGGTCATGTCTGAAAAGTTTCCAATTATTTATCTGGCACTTACTTGTCAAATACAGAAATAAAAAAAATGTTTTGTCCCTACAGCCATACGTCTTATTTTATATTATATATTATTTGGAACTGTCTTAACTTTTAGACTTTATTACAGTGGTTATGGCCTATGACATAAAAAAGTGTGCAGCTTTGGTCAGTCCACATATCCAGTTACCAAAGAACAAAATAAATAAGTAGCATTAAAGCAGAGATGAAGTAAAAGCAGACATAGCTAACAGCACAGGCTAACTATGTTTGATGCTTGCAGGAGAAATGTGCTGTTAACATTTTAAATACACTCACTACCAGGAAGAATCCAGTACAGTGCCAGCCAGCAGTGTGACTGGCGAACCACAGTGGGTCAACGATATCGCCTGTGGTCCAGATGACTAGGCATTGTCATGTGAACTTCATTGTATTAGAAGTGAATAAATGGAGTGAGCCTAACAGTTAAGAAGAAAATGATTTTCTATTCACTTCAAAGTTCAGAGGAGACAGATAACATGGGTGGTATATATAATAACCAATGGCAGGAGCAAAACAGCTGCCACCTCCTACTGACTGTAAAAAGTGCAATAACAAAGTTAAGATAGCACTCAGCAACAGCAGGATCAGCTGTCAGCTGAAACATCCAAGCACTGATGTTGGTTCAAATTAAGACATAAAGTCTTTTGATTGTAAGTCATACTCATAGCCTCTTAATTTGCAAACTCCAACGGAAGAACATTTCATTAGTAGTTGCCTCACCATTAACATATATGTGTATAAACTGGGATAGTGGTTTTATCTCAAGCTATGAAACAGTGTTATAAATAAAGGGTAAATACTGTAAACTATTAGACAATGTTTGTCTGTCACCAGATTAAATGTCCAGCTCCCACCACAACTGGTCTTCTGACCAATTTAATCTGTCATGTAAAGTTCCTTATTATTCTAGGAGATTTACCTTTTAGCAACCACATTTAACGTCAGAGCAATGACACATAAAATCCTGTCAACAGATAGCCATCTAGACCCGATGACATTTTTTTCAGTTTCTACATTCCATGTTAATCATGTATGTTGAGCCCATAATGCATGCACAATGTAGCCCCATTGTGGCCTCTGGACCATTAGTACAAAGATTCTCAATGACTCTGTACTTGATATGGCAAGTATTAACATTATGGTTTCTACCAGATGATGCTCTTATGATGCACAGCTTCCACCTCTGACTATATGACAATTAGTTCTAGCCCTTCAATCTGTCTCTTCAGGTATCTGGTTTAATGTTTGCAACCTGGTTGCCTATATCATAGTCATAGGTGTAGCTTCTGCACCATTGTAGCTGGCTGCAGATATCCATTAGGGAACTGGTCACTGGCAAGCAAATAAAGAAGAACCAGAAATGGTTTATTCAGAGTCAGTTCCTAGATATATTAGAAAACAATGAAGCATGAGAAAATTGCTGCATTTTAAGGTAGCAGAGTAAAGGGAGATTATGTCCCCAGAAATCTGGCATAGCCAATTTCATTATAAGTTAGACTAGATTCAGCATGGCACTTACATACTTTTCCAAATTTTAAGGAACTAATTTAGGAAATTTGGTACAATTTTTTCAAAATTTCAGAATGATCCAGTTTCGGGATATCTAGACCAAAAACTGTGTAGTACAAATATTTCTGGTCTAGAAGTCCTCATCAGTTTTGTTAAAGAAAAATGATTGTAGAAATCCCTCAGATTACATCAACACTTTTACAAAGTACAGTACCAGAAGAAGTGTTCGATTTCAGCCAGTGATTACACAATTTGACTTCATCTAGTGACTATAGAGTGTATAGAGATTGTGCAATTGGCAATCTGTCGCACAACTTTCGAAGTGTTGCAGCATATATGATGTGACATAGTCAGAGTGATGCCCTGAGACCACCAAGTGGCACACAGTAAATGAGCTTTGTGGTATCAACACTCCCATACTGGTGAACACCAGCTGTATCTGCTATCATGCACTCATGTTTAGGGTGTGACAAGCAGTTAAGCAAATGCCCCTTCAAATGAAGACGTGTAGTATAAAAGATCATTCACGTGGTATATTGTTCCCAATGCCACTATGCAGGGAGCTATGACCCCCACGCACACAGACACACACACACACACACACACACACACACACACACACACACACACACACACACACACACACACACACAAACACACACACACATTCTTATTATATTCTTTGGAGAAATTAAAGTTCTTCTGCAGAAACTATATTCAGTCAGTGCAAGATCTGACCAAGTGCACAGTGTTGAACACTTAATACTCACAGCAGTGTCCTATTCCCACTGAGCCTAAGTGAATGCATTAACAATAAGTCAGCTAACAATGAAAGCCTTTTCTGATGAATAGATGCTCGGTGGTGCAGCGGTAGCATTGTTGCCTCACAGCAAGAGGTTCTCCCGTTTGATTCTTGGCTGGAGTGCGGGGCGTGCCTTCTGTGTGGAGTCTGCATGTCCTCCCCATGGTTGGGTGGGCGTTCGAAAGACATGCGTAAATGGGCGTGCCTTCGTTGAAGGTTGAACATCAAGCTGGCACCTCGGCATTCGTGAAAATCTACTGCCAATCATTAGTGGACCGGAGTTCTGCTGTGGCGACCCCCTAACCGGGAAAAGCCGAAAGACAACAACAGATGGAGAAATCAAGTATAGAAAATCTATGGTAAAGTGAATCCTCTCTCAGTAATTTCACATTTTTGTCTTTTCTTGAATTTTCAGTTTACCTATTCTGAGCCCCATTCACAATATGCTTCAGTATGTAATCAGTGCTATGTTTCACAGCAGCCTGCAGAAATCCTATGAGCAAAGAATACCAACTGGGGACAACACAGTATTGTTATTGAGATGTATATGATTTATTTAAAATTAAAATTTTATAGATTTATTGTGTCTTCTGCAAATCCCCAAAATAATGTTTCCTAACTTTTTAATTTACAAAATTCAGAAGTTGGAGGAAATGTACAAACCCTGTAATCCTGTCAAAAATAACTCTACTAATGGTGGGCAATTATTTGTGCAGAGATCCATGTTCTGTATCTTCTAAGTCAAACTACTGTTGTGCATTTACTTTACCATATATAATTACTGAATTGCCAGAATGAAAGAAATAAGACAAATGCACAGTTCTGTGCATATTTTTAAATACATCATAATGTTCAGCAAACCTTTCAAGGCCACTGTGTTTATTAAATCTTGTTCTGTTTACTGTGACAGTATGCACCATTTGTAGTATTGACAACTTCAGAATTACTGCAAAGTGAATGCAGCCTTCTGGGAGTACCCAGACTGAAAGTCCTTACACCAAATCCTTCTCTTCCCTTTTAGGTTACCTAATAACTTTTTGAGTCATGCGTTTATTGACGCTTGACCTGTTTTTGCAAGGTCTGTGTCATTGACTTAGAAGAAAACATTTTTCAGTGTCAAAAGGTCCTTCAATCATGCTCTTCATGCACTAAGAACAAAACAGATAAGCAAGTGTACTTTTTTTCCTGACTACCGGCAGGACATGGTGTTTGTCACTTATTCATCTGCTTTGAACAAACAGCTCTAGGAATTCTTATCAGTATTTTCAAAATGTAACAAAGTATGCAAAGTACAAGTAGGAGTTGATCTTGTGCAATTTCTTGTGTAATTCTTAAATCATAACATTTTGTCGCAGAAAACAGTTTCCTAATAATTGAGATATGCAAAATTTTTGCATTAGAAAAGAACATGCAAAAAGAATGTACCAGCAAGGCTGTTTGTATAAAAAACAGAAACTCTTCTATGCTGCATGACAACAGCAAAGGAAAGGAGATGATAAGATCTACAATTGCTACAGCACCCTTCCCCATTTAGATGTCTCAGCAACTGATGGTGCAGAATACAAAGGCTTCCCAACTACCTGTGGCCTAAAGCCACTGATATACTTTTGCATTATGGCATCATATGCTGTGGCACATCACATGGCTCTTATGGATGTTTTACGACTCCATTTATGCTAGTCAATTCCATGGGTAAATAAATGCAACTCAGTGGGTTCAAAGGCAACAGGGATTCTCTGCTTTTATATTTGCTCCCCTTATGTCACCTTGCTGTGTTGTTAACACCAGAAGTTCATAAACATAGATTATTCTTGACATGTTAGAATAAGGAATGAATATTCATGTTGATATCCTTACCAGCTGCATGAATACTCAGCGTGTATTTGGGACGTTACCTCGCGGGAGCACTACAGTTACCTAATGCTAAAGAGAAAGCACTGTAACTCCAAGTAAATTTTTTTTTATTGTTATGTTTTTGCATGGAGACAAGCCCCCCTGAACCCCCCACACCACCATGCAAATTAAATATACCAACCAAAAGATTGCACTACACTACGGAAAAGGGTACATTTCCCGTTCTGTGCAATGTATGCATGATGTCACTATCAAATCTGAGTGGCAGTCAATCATGCATCATTTGCATATGATATCACAGCCATTTAGCATATCAGTCACACAAGGCATGCCCATTTCTGTGCAGACTGACTAGGGAGGTACTGTTCTAAAACAATGCCCTCATGTTACCGCCAGACTCGGGGACAAAGCAATAAATAAAGAAAAATAATTAGAGAAAACACCCCAAATCTGGCATACTTTTTAAATGATAGCACCATTAATTTAGACATTTTCATAATAGTTTCCAATTTTAAGAAAATTTGGAGCAAAAGCCTGGGAAAAAATTGGGGAGTTCCTCCAAAATTTAAACAGTTGATAGGTATGCTAGCAGCTAATTAGCTATTTATCAATAAACAAATAGGAACAGAGTCTAAAATTGGAAGATATTGCATCTACAAAGTAAACAAAAAAGCATTACTTTGCAGCTTAAAAGTAAGTAAGCATGAAACTCAGCCTAAAGACTTTGTATCCATGCAAATCAATGGAAAATCTTAAGGTAGTCAAGAGTCTGCAGAATCGAAGGGACTTGGACACTGAGGATGTATGGCATGCAAAGGAATTTGGACTGGGCCCCAGTAAAGATGATGACAGTTCCACCACAACAAACTGGTAGCTTAAGAGTTAAGCAAACTTAGTAAAACATTTGACCAACACTGGAAGGCAGTTTGTCTATGTACATACTCATGTAAAGTTTTTTTACTTATAGTTACAGTGTTGCTGTTGCTAGGACAACAGCCTACACAAATTCTGCCAATAACAATATAATTGGCTTTGGCAAAATACACACACACACACACACACACACACACACACACACACACACACACACACACACACACACACACACACACACACACACACACACACACACACACACACACAAGGGTGTTGTATTTTATAACACTCTTCCCATATAAAAAGCTTTATTAGACTTCTACTGCAAACATACGCAATCTTCTTTAGGGGTACATGACCCCAACATAACACGTTCCATAACAGACAACTTACTGTAAGTGCAGTGTATGTAAACATGTTACAGATATCAGTGTACTATGTCTATCAGACGTCAGCATACTGCATATTGGCAGATCAAATGTATTTACATACCACGTGTCAATGTATTACAAGTCAGCATGTTATGCCCCTTGAATTCAATCATATCTTTGGCTATGGGTCTAGCTTGATGCACAGAGATTTATACAGGTTTCATTATACTGTTTGCCAGGTAAAGCTATTCTAGTATGAGGTAAAGACAGCAATGTTACTGTGAGCTATTTACTTGATAAAAAAGCATCCTGAAATGTTTTTAGGAAGCTGTTTTATGTTTAACTCACCTCATAAAATCATAGATTTAAGTAGTGGTGATTTTTTTGTATCTTACATTTTGCTGTGAAAACAATATTATAACATATGAAAACTTTAGTGTCATTCTTAGTGAAAAAATAAATTGGAAATGGTTGTAAATGCTGTGGTCAAATGCTTACCAAATCTGGGCTTACCGAACTAAACTTGTTTTCAATAAAATTAAGGTGAATGACACTTTCTAATAAGAAAACACTGCACTGACAAAGAACTGGAATGTGGACAAAAGATGTTTTTCACTCCCATTGGCAAACTACATGCATCGAAATATTGACGTCACATTCAGGACAAATAACTTTTTTTTGGTAGAACTTTGCTGAGGGACCAAAGATCACAGTCCCTGTGTTTGTCTGACTTGTTTATCTGCAACTATATAATGAGGCCATGAGCTCAGCAAAGAATCAGTGCAGGTAGCACACAGAGAGCTACAGTGAGAGATAACTGAACACTTCCTTTTCTGGCATACAGATTTAAAGGTGATACTAGCTGTGAAAATGGAATCTGGAATGGACCTGATCCATGGTTCTGGGATCCAGATGGTTCAGTACCTTCAAACCAGCTACAAGGATTCCCAGAATTTGTTCCTGTTCATCTCATTCGCTGCAGATTTACGAAACACCTTCTTTGTCTTTTTCCCGATCTGGTTCCATCTCTGCGAGTCAGTGGGCATCAGACTCATCTGGGTGGCTGTGATTGGTGACTGGTTGAACCTCATCTTTAAATGGTAAGTTGCATTCTGCATTTGCCTGTTTATATACTCTGCATTAAAACAACTAATTTCTTCATCTTAACAGAAAAAGAAAGAAAAACAAGATAGATTTAGATTACTTGTTTATTTCCAGAGACCAAGGGAAGCTGCATAGGATATGGCATACTTTTGCACATGTATATATATACATATATATATATATATATATATATATATATATATATATATATATATATATATATATGTAGGCATTTAAAATGCTAAGTCATAAACATACTAACTTAGGGGATGGCCAAGACTGGCAGATGTTACATATCAGGTTCATAGATTAGTACTATGCTAAATGCCCTTGGGGGCCATTTTAAGCCTAGTCAATTACCCCATGTGAGAATTAAAGCCTGTACCTTGTGTCTGGTAAATGACCACCTTAACCATCATGCTAACCTCCCAGCACAATGATGCATCAATGAGATGCAAATAAATGCAGCCAAAATTAATTTTCCAGTACCTTTGGAATGACAACTCCATCAGAAGACAATAAAATTGTGTTGACATTTGTAAGTCTGAATCTGGTAACTATGAAAAAAGAAAAAGTAAAGAAAAGAACTCGACTTGTAACTTGTAAAAAAGGATGGCAGAGTAACTGGCTTAGATGCCATCTTCCTCATGACTTCAAGAAGATTGTTGTATTATTATTTCATGAGACTAACATATTTTAAAATGCCCATGGATGACAACTGTATTTTATCTGTTATTTAGGTAGCTAGTCTCAGAAAGTAAATATAATCTATGTTAACTAAATATTGCTGGGAAGATGTTAATGTCCTGGAACTGAAGAAGCACAGAACAATAACAGAAAATTTGTAAAGGAAAGGGTATTCTGAGTAATCCTAAATAATGCCAGGAGTGTTATAATCTCTTACGTTCAATGTTCATGTATGGTAATACCTGCCATTTCTTTATATTAAAAATAATGCTGAATACCTTTTTATAGACAGCCCACATTTACCAGTACATTTCAAGGATATGTTATACAACTCAGCATACAAAATACCAGCATGAATGCCAGTCTTTGCTAACTCTTTAAAACTGGGAAATGATATTTTCTCATTTTATTGTATCATTCATAATACTTTTAGTTGCTAAATTTTTGCCATATATGTATCTATGTGCAGTAGATGAGCTGAAAGTCTGTTTCACATGTATTTTTTTGAACACATAGAACATGAGTCTTTGGTGGACTGAAATACAGAGGTTAAGTGACTTGCTCAGGGTCATGCAATGAGCCAATGGCTGCATAGATATTCAGGTCTAAAAAGCACTAAGCCAAGTTCTGTCCTGTCCTCTGACTTCAACATAGTACTGCAGTCTTTTTATGATAGTGGTTCAACATTTTGTTGCTGGGTTTTTAGGCAAGCACTTCTCTTGTATTAGTCAGCTCTATATTCCATTCAGTCTCACTCTTTTCTACTATATAACACATGAAAAATATTCCTGTAATACCAGAAAACACAGCAGTGGCTCATTTCCCAGAATCTGTCCTGCTGTGAGCTTACTAAAGCCTTTCGTGTAGCCCAACCCCGTGACAGTGTGTTCTATCACACAACCTACCTATTGTCAGACAATCTTACAAAATCTTTAAGAAAGGACATTCTAGTGTTGCCCTTGAGTCCCATGTCCTTCAGTTTTTATTTGAACCCCTTTAGTAAAACATTATTTCTTAGTTAAGCATTCATATAATTCCAGCCTTTATACTCCTCAGCAGTAATTCTGATTGCTGACCCGCTTGCTGTTGTCTAGTGAATATGTCTCAAGGTGCATGAGTGTTTGCATTGCTCTGTCCATCATCCCTAGTGTCTCTCTCCCACAATGATAGTCGTCACTCTGTTCACCAGACTGAATCCATTGTTTTCTCAGGTTCCCACCTGAGGATATTTAATATCAGACACCTGCTTAACACAGCTAGGTCTCACCTTAGGACTGCAACTGCTCTTTTGAACACCCTTCAGCATTGTACTTGTTCTGCTATTTATCTTACTGTTATTTTAGGAGAGCATCAGTGATATAAGTTCTGCACCATGTGTTTATTCATCATGGATATTTATCACCCATCACCCCATCTGAGCCACTCCAATAGCTGATCATTCAGTTTTTTTTTTCTCCAAGGCAATGACACCTGAAGCTATTTTCCCCAGAACTGTCACCTCTGGCACCACCTCTTATTCCTGTCACAACCACTACAGCTGCCTATACATACTATGCTTTTAATGCCCTCATTGCTGTCACACACAAAATACATTTCACAGGCCAGGATCTAACAGTAATACATTAACTTGAAATCCCAGTCATTTATTAAAGTCTTACATATTCTGTTTTGTTGCTTACAGGATTCTCTTTGGACAAAGGCCATACTGGTGGGTCCATGAAACTGCCTTCTACAGCAACACCTCAGTCCCAGTGGTTGAACAGTTCCCAGTTACATGTGAAACTGGGCCAGGTAAGGAACCCAACACATGGTACTTTTCAATTAAAAATTTAATAGAAGAAAATTTGGCAGTCTACAAAGATCTTAAAAGGAGATAATGAAATAGTAGTAAGACAGAAATACACTGATTTGTGTAAACCGTTAATCAAAGTAGTCGTTAGACAACTAAATAAATAGATTTAAAGAGAGACAAACAAGATATAGCATTTTGGGCCTACCTGATAACACCGACATGCCAAAACACCGACAACGAAATAACTGACACAACAAAACCGAAAAAAAAAGAAAGTTCAAAAACACGAAACTTCACATGCCCGACAAACCACAATCCCGACAATCAACAAAACAAATACCTTTCCCAAAAAACACACACACAACACAAGCACACCAAAAACCTTACAAACCTACACTAAACCTTACATACACAACTATCTATGCTATGCACTAACCTTAACCCAAACCCTAACCCTAAGGTCCGTCACTATCGCACATTTACTTTACCTGCACCCTAACCCTAACTCACTTAATCCACCCCTAACCCTTAACTCTGTCACTATCGCACACTTACCTTACCCGCACCCTAACCGTAACTCACTTAATCCGCCCCAACCCATAACTCTGTCACTATCACACACTCTGTCACTATCACACACTTGCCTTACCCGCACCCTAACCCTAACTCACTTAACCCACCCCTAAACCTAAAGTCTGTCACTATCGCACACTTACCTGACCCACGCCCTACCCTAACGTCCGTCACTATCACACACTTACCGTACCCACATCCTGACCCTAATGTCCATCCTTATCGCACACTTACCTTTACATGTCGGTGTTCTCAGCATCGGGGTTTTCAACTGTCGGTCTTCTCCATTGTCGATCTTCTGGTGTCGGTTTTCTCGTCATCGGCGTTTAGAGATTTCGGCGTTTTCAGGTAGACCCAGCATTTCATGTATAGCAACATTAAACCATAATTAGTCCCTGATGACATATGGAATTCAGATTCTGCATGTTAATGTACAGATTTGGTTTTCTTTTTCGACAGTAATTGTATTTTATTTAACTCTATTATTACCATCTTTATTGTTCTGAGTAACCTGTCACAGAAAAGTAAATGTTTTGCATCTAGAATATTTGCAACAGTTCTCATACATGCATGAAATGTTCCTGTCATTTGATAATAATATTTATTTTAATCACTTAGTGTTTTGATTTTGGCAATTAAAGTTAATCTGACTCAAAGCAATTGTCTTATTATCCTGTAATGTGCTGTGTTTATTTATTTGTCTTTCACATCTGCCCAGAAGAATAAATTATTCATTTTAAAAGGGAAGAGCATTTGTAGTTGTGAAAAAAATAAACCATTTCCTCATCTTGTAATAGTTTTGAAATAAAACAAAAAATATTTGGTTTATTCTTTCCTTTTAATTTCGCTAGATGTGTAATAATTGAGTAGATAAAAGTTATAATCCACTCATGTAAATAATCCAATCCATGTATCACATTCGCCAAATGATACATTACTTCATAGCAAAAGTATCCAGCTAACATATACTGCTGAATTTACTGTGACAGGAGGCTTTCCTTGGGGTTAAATGTTCCCTTAGTAAGGACTTTGAAAATAAAACATTTGTAAGAGTGTTACGAAATGTTATCATCATAGCATAATACTGAACTATTATTAATCACATTTGATAAAAAGCAATATCTTTTATGCCATTACATGCTGAATGGAAAAAAATTCAGACCATTTCTACTTTCAGAAATAAAAACAATGTATCATAAATATTAGACAGTAAATTGTTACTGAGATTAGATTAGATTCTAGGATACTGATGTATACTGGTAGTCTATTTTCACCTATGGTAATTTTATTACCAGATCCACTGTAAATAAATCTTGCTTATGTTTTACAAGAAAAGGAAGTATAAAAATGATTTAGTTCATAGCTATTTCACCAACAGAAAAGTGTCATTTTAACAATTTGATTTCTACATTGAAGCATATCCTTTGATGTAAAATGGTAGTGTCAGTACTTAATTATAACAGCAAAGATAAATGTAAATAAATAAGAGTCTTACAGCTATGCCACTACATTTGCTATAATTATTAAGAATATTGCTGTGCTGAAAAGATTTAAAATATGGCATACATGTATTTAATTTAATTTTTGGATAGGTTAATGGCATTCACATGTCAAATGCATGATTTAGGATTATTCACCAGTGCTTGACATAGTGCTTTAGATTTTTCTAGATCCTTTTTCCCCTCTGTACTTGACAACCATCAAGCCTCCTCCCAATGGCCATGAGATCATTTCTTCCTCAATATTGGGCATGCCCAGCATAGGGGTAAGAGCTGACTGGAAGGCTGTCATACAGGCAGCCCAGGAGATAGTTTGTGCCACCCCTGTATCTATCGATAAAGCTATGAGAACATTTATACTCTTCTTAAGCCCATCCACTGAGTGGTGCACACATAGGCACTTACATCACTGCAAGGACTGCTAGGTTCTCTCCATCCATGTGCATGGTTGTAGTCCCCAAGCACGTGCGTGTTTCCACACTTTTGCTAATGAGGACTACCATCATTATCTTGATAGCACCAAGCTCACATCACCAATCTTTCACGTTTCATTGCCTTTAAACCTCCACTTGTTGCTGCAGCATATTGCAGATTGTAACCTTTGCTACCTAGTTTCTCCAAACCACTACTTAAGCTCACGTCATTTAGGTCATAGTCAGGGATTTGACCTCTATGGCATGGAGCCTGGCTTACGTCAGATTCTTTTATGAACCAAAGCAATATAGTCAATGAACATCAAGAATGGATTCTCTGACTCTACATACTTTGTCTTACTTATTTCTCATTTGCTTTCATCAAAGGGTATTGTCTTTGCACTTGTCTGTTGTGATTAAATGTTGTTTCAAACTTGACCACATACTGTCCTGTTGGAAACCAGCAAGCTTGATGACAAAGATGCCTATTTAGCATCAATGGGTTAAGAAGATAATTTAATGACCGTATCTGATGAGATGTAAGCAAAAGAAATTAGATTAAAATGACTATTCAGACTATCTTGGAATAAAGCTAAGTAATGAATTAACAAAAATAGAACATCTATTTTTTCTGAAAAGATTATACTAAGATGTATCCATTCTTTTATAGGAAGTCCTTCTGGACACGCAATGGGCTCAGCTGGAGTTTACTATGTGATGGTCACTGCAGTTCTAACCCTCCTGCTTCAGAAGCAACAGCAACAGTTCAAGAAATGGTAAGAAGTTTTCACAGTTATATTTTCATCTTTGATTGGAAAAGGGCAGAGAATATAGGAAGAAGAAAAAAAATCATAAAATTAAGGAATGTATGGGCACAGAAGCCCATGTGTGTGGTGTGTGTATACCTGACTGTCACTGATTCAGGTGTTTTTCTCATGTAAATTTTGACTTGCACACTTCCTTACTGAATGAATAAAATAAACTGCTTCTAGATTTGGCAGTTCACTGCTGGCATAGTTCTTTGCCTTGTTTAAATTTTATAGCTAACAAAAAACTTTTTTTTTGAAGACATACAAGGAATATGTTACATTTAGTGTATTTGAATCTAGGGATTCCCATTTCAAATGTTTTGACATAATCAAAAGAATATATTGCTATTTCTAAAAGCTGCAAAAGATGCTATTGGTATGAAGAATCTAACATGAAATCTTTCTAGCACCTTGTCATTCCCTTTATTATTCCCTTCATAAAATTTATGTAACATATCTGAGTCTGATGCTGTCCCAGGACAAGTTCTAAGCATAATGTCAGTGCTGGACATGCACAACTGCTGCATGTGGGGCACTAGAGACCATGAAAAGATTTAGTATTCTGTAGATGTAATGTACTGATGTAATGCATATCACATCTTAGGTTGTGCTCTTCTGAGAGAATATATACATCATGTTAGAAATGTGTGTATTTTAAAGCAAAAATAATAATGTGTACTTTATGGGCAATAATAATGAAACTGCTATGCTGTATTTTCTTGTTGTTATATAAAGCTGAAAAAATGCAAGTGCAAGGAGTATATATATAGACTGTTCTTTAGCACTGCTTACTTGTTAACCAAACCATTTACTTTTTTCTAGGTGTACTCACAGCTTATTGTGGATGGGCTTTTGGGGAGTGCAACTTTGTGTCTGTTTGTCCAGAATCTTTTTGGCAGCTCATTTTCCTCACCAGGTCATTGCAGGAGTCATTTCAGGTGAGTCACACTGTCTGTTATTTCCTTACTTTACTAAATACTTTTTATAGCTACAGAATTGACAAATTACCTAACCATGAGATAGTTAATGCACTTTTGAGTTTGTACTGTTTTGGGGGGGGGGGGTCATCTGATATCTCTCTAAGCCTTGGACAACACCTTCTTCAGCTTTTTGTCAAGAAAAAAATATGGCGACAAAAAGGTTGTGGGAGCAACCCGAAAAAAATAAGTTCTGGGTCATGTGACATTTAGATTGTCTCAACTTTCAAAATGCAATTAAAACGAAAAGTATTGCACAATAACTCAGAATACACTATTTTGATTAACATAAAATAGTTATGCTAAGATTATTATGTGCTCAGGAACAGTGAAAATTAGTACATATTGTATTTTTCCATCCTGATGCAAAATGACGGGTTTTTCCCCAATAGTACATTACTGCATTCTAATTGTTATGAATTAAATAGTTACAAAAAATAGTGTTTGCTATGACTTAATCTACAGTGCAGCATTCCTGTGGGCACACATTAAAAGTATTAATTACTCTGATTTGAGAGGGCTTGGTATAATGGTGAAGGTGTTTACCTCACACACACAAGGTACAGGGTTTGATTCTTGGAATGCCCACAAAAATCTCACATGAGGAGAATTCAGGACGTGAATACCCTGACTTACAGTGATTACCTAAAGGCTATTTCTCTGTATTCAGTCTCCTACAGGCAGCTTAGTGGGGATCTTTGTCTGGCTTACAGGGCTTCCTCAGAGCCAGCTCTTATGGATCTGTTGCATGTGTGCAAAACAAACACCACTAAATCCAAGGATCTGAATTTCACTTGTGACATAAACAAAACATGCTGGGAGACAGATATGTGTCCCAAAGGATCCCTGTGCTATGGAATAGGCTCCCAATCCATGTAGAACAGAATTCATCCCTGACCCTATTCAAATGAAACCTTGATAATTTGATGGGAAATTGTACATTTACCCCAAGTCTGACCCCCATGTCCCTTATGGGCAGAGGCGGTCATTAAGAACATTATTATCCCATCTAACACTCCCCCACACAAATCCTTAGCTACTTGCCTACTAACATGACCCCTGGTATAATACCTGGGATCTATATGGTTTGTGGTGCATGGCTAGGCTTGTAAAGGCCCTAGTGGTCATTATCCTAGTAACAACCTATAATTCATTTATTGTTCCTGTTCTGTAAGTACTAAAGAACAGGTGTACCTTGTGGAACTCATTGCAGAACATAATCAGTAAAATGTGTGGCAGTTTATCACTAATGGCAAAGTTTACGAGGTGCTGAGTTTTTTCTATAGTGGATAATTACCTCAGTTTATACTTTCAAAACTGATTGACTCCATACAATTCCTTTAACTAGACAGTGTTCCAATGTAGTCTGAAAATAAACTATTGTGTCTAACAGATGTTTGTCTGGTTAACTGATTAATAAAATTTGAAAATTAAAAAGTAAAATGTAAGCCTGTGTTATAGAATCATTCCATATTTATTGCTTTCTGGAAAAAATATAGAAATAATTTGTGAAATCATTTAATTGTTCACATCTTGAGGTCATCCATTCTGCCATATAATAGCTTATGTGTAGTCATACCATGTGGCACTTCTGAACCTATCATGTTTCTTCATGCTGTATCTTTAAGGAGTGTCTAAAAAACACAAATCTGTTTTGTCAATCAGTCTGCTTATTTAAGACAACAGACAATCTATTAGTCATAACTACATTACAAAACAACATTTTAAAGGTGGTAGTGGTCTTTTCATTTAGAATACTGCAGTGACAGTGTGTTTTCCTAATACAGAAAGGGACTGATAGACCAGTGACACAATTACAGAACACAATCAGGGCAGATACTAACAACACCTATTTTGTCATTCTAATAATTTTATGATGTTAAAGGGTTAACACTCCTAATGAGACTAAGAATGCAAAAGTGAAACAAAAAATGAAACTGTTTTTTTCCTTTAATACCAAGATAGGATTCTCTGCTTGTGGCCCTATATATTTAGATAAAGCTAATACTACATGGGAAAATAACATGAAGAATGCAAGTCTAGATATATTTTGTTTATTGTTTTATTACTTATGATTATTGTATTTATTACAGGTATGGCAGTAGCTGAAGCATTTAATCACATCCAGTTATTCTACAAAGCAAGTCTAAAGCAATATGCCTGCACAACTGCCTTCCTGTTTCTCTTTGCGCTTGGATTTTATCTTCTCCTGAAAGTCTTTGGAGTGGACCTTCTCTGGTCTGTGGAGAAAGCTAAGAGGTGGTGTGTCAATGCTGAGTGGATTCATATTGATACGACACCCTTTGCTGGCTTGTTAAGGAACCTGGGTACCCTTTTTGGTCTGGGGTTAGCCCTTAATTCTCAACTTTATGCTGATAATTGTAAAGGAAAACAAGGACAAAGGCTCAGCTTCAAACTCAGTTGCATTGTGTTTTCCATAATAGTTCTACATTTATTCGACTCCTTCAAACCACCAGCTAAGATCGAACTGCTGTTTTACTTCTTGTCCTTCTGCAAGAGTGCTGCCGTACCTCTGACAGCTGTAGCGATCATCCCATACTGTCTCTTTCACATCACAAGGACACATGACAAGAAGATCTTATAAACTATAAATAAAACACTGTAGCTCTGTGTAATGTGTTCCATCCATGTGAACAATTATAAGACTCAGTTATAGACCACTGAGCTATGTGGGAACACTTGTAACAAAGACCATATGGACTGACTAAAACTATGGGTGACTTGCTGGACAAGTTACTAAACTTTTTCTGCCTGGGACAGTCTTTTGGGGCAGGGGAGTAGGGTGCTACTATTGAGAGTTTGACAGTTTTACTGGTTTTAAATTGCAGTACTCTAGATTTTAACAAAAAAAAAAAAATGGACACAAAAAATTAAAAACACGGGAGTCATCTGATGTCAAATTGAAAGTTTATATAAATACTAAAACAATAACATTTAGTCCCTTGTGTGGACTTCGCCTATGTGGAATATTTCCAGGCTGTAAGTATCAGACACTGATGGTAAAAAAACAGCCTTCTACCTCATTGCTCCAAGACTGTATAGTATAAAAAAGTTTTTGTATGTGTTTTGTAACTAAAAACAATTTCACAGACTATGTCTGTATTAACATTTTTATTTGTTTCTGATTTCAATTTATAAAAATAAATTATTGTAAAATATGGCATTTTGTGTTTATTATTGTAAATGGTTGAATCTGATCAAAAAGCATATATTTATTTATATTTACAAAATAGCAAAGATTGTTTAAGTGTACTAATAGTTTAAGATTCATATTTAAATAATAATGTCTTTCTACTAGGTATCTAATATAGGGAATTAATACATAGATGGCGATTATGATATCCTTATATATATATAGCATGAACTGAACACAAATGCACATTTGCAGAGCTGTTTTTCTGAATATTATTGTAATTTAGTTTTACTCTGAATGTACTTTGCTTATTTCTCTGAACTGTGATGGGAATTATTCAAGCAATGGGCCACTCCCACTATAACTCATTATGTTACAATTTGGTGAGAAACCAACTCACTGAGCACAATGAGTCAGGAAATCAACCTAAAAAATTAAATTTGAGTGTTTTTTGGGGGGGGGGTTGTTTTTTTTTGCAGGGGGCAACCCTCATTCTGCACCCTTCCATATGAGGTGCAAGCCCCACACTCCTCAATGTGGATATAAAAACTCCACAGCTACACAAACAGAAGGAATGAAGAAATCTCCCAAAATAAAGGAATCACTGAAGAAAGATACTTTGAAACCTAACTGGCAGATTTCCTATGGGAAACAGTAACAATAGAGTTGGAATTTGCTGTGTTGAGGCCAGGAAGTTAAAACCTTGTCCAGTTTGCACTTGACTTGATAGTTATTACAGAAGTTCAGTATGTAACACCAGGAAGCAGTATGTTGAAGCAACCTCCCAATGCAGGGTGAATGGTAAATTTATTTATTTATTTATTTATTTTACGTGTGTTTACTGGGATGGTCTCACAGTGCCCATTTTCAGCGGAAGCCTGGGGTGAAAATCTCCAGCTTAAGCTTACATACAAAGTCATCACATCAAGTAACAGAAACTATAGACAAAAAAAAAATGAGTGTTACTGTATTTACAGGATAAACATTTAAAAACAAAAATATATATACATAGTATCAAATGCATGAAAATTGTGTCCTCCATGGAAAAGTCTTACTGCAGTTATTATTACTAGATAGCATACACATATACTACATTAAGAGACAGGAGAATGGCATAATGGTTAAGGAGTTTACCTTAATAGACGCAAGGTGCAGGGTTTGATTCTCACATGGGGTAAGTGGTTAGGCTTAAAATGGCTCAAAAGGGGCAGTTAACCTAATACTGATCTACAAACCATGGACAAATTTCAATGAAAACAATAGTTAGCATTTACAAGTAAAACAAGCATTTGTTAATACCAATGTTGACTTACACTGGAGGTGGAAAGTAGTAAAATGATTAATACTTAAATTTTAAGAATATAAGAGTGGCAGTGCAAATGGGGACAGTCATTTTTAATACTTTGTAAACAATTTCCACATTGTGGTTTTGGAGATGAGACAGTTACTTGTCTGAATGCAGAGCAGGATATTTGTCATAATATGTATATGAAGCGCTGTGAAAGAGCAGCCAGACTGGTGAGCTATGTATAGTTGTGGAAGCTATGCAAGCTCAGGGACTGTGCTGTTAACAACTGAATTCACCCTTTTTCCTTATGGCAAAGGAAACATGTAAAGGTTCTGCCTGCTCTAGGTTATTTATATTAAAAAAAAAATTCATAGGAATGCGTGGCTAGGTTTCTTAAGATCCTTTAGGGTCAGTAACCTAGTTAGAAACAATGAAACTATATTGCATGGGTTGTGGCTTTCAGTACATGTGATTTAAATTGCTCATAATTTAAAATTATGACTATTCCTCAGTAAGTAAACTGTTAAAATATATTGAAAATGGAAGTTCATTTTGTGCAATAAATGCAAAATGATTTATTTTTACTGGGCAAAAAGGTGTTTTGTTTTGGATCTGAAATATGAAAAAATACAGTTATTGCATTCTTATTGCACAGTAAAGAAAATGTCATACTTTTATTTCTGATAAAAATATCAATTGTTGCCATAGCTGAGACACTGCATTCAGAATGCATGCATGCTAAAAATTTGTTATCTACAATACTTTCTTCGAAAAACTTATCAGTTTTTCTTTGTGTCTTCAAGAAGATTACCAGTACACTTTTTTGGTTTTAAGAATGAACATGATTTTGTAAAGGAACAGGAATGGAGCATTTTTATTCCGTGTTGTAGATATTTAGATATTTTAATCAACATCTCTGAAGTTACAATATTTTTTAATCTGTCTTAACCAGTTTAGTCCATTCAATATGGTTTATTTCAGGGATGACTCAAGGTGGTACTCATATCCTCTAAGGGAACCTTGACCAACATTGGGGGTAATTATATGCCATGGGATCTTTTATATGTTTATCTGAGGTGCTACCAATTTAGGCATTTGAGACTGTGGTTTAATATCTCATTCAATGAATGGCAACTCAAAAGTGTGACACTGCTCTTCCCATTATGTAATATGAAGTAATATACCCACTATGGGAATAGAACCCACAGACTTGTAATCCTCCCATCATGGGGGGCAACTGTCATAACAGATGAGACACTGGCATTCACACATGTGGTCAGGAGAAATCCTTATTAGGTAGAAATACAGTGGACATTTTAAGATTAATCCCCTGTGATGAAGATATGGAACAAACAAACAAACTATGCAATACAACAAAATAGGAGGAAAAAGCCCTTAATAGTGTATAAGTAATAGCAGCTTCAAAAACTAATACCAATTTCAGCATAATCCAAAAAACATTAATATAAATAATCCCTCAAGATAGCAACATGGCATAGAGGGATAATGCCCTATGACCCAGATGACCTGGGTTCATTTAGTGGCTCAGTCATCTGAGGTGTTGGCAGGCAGAAACAGGTGTCCCCATCCATGGGGGGACAGTGTTTGTTGATGACACTGCCTGAGGGGAGTTGTGGTCCAAAGAGGGGAGTAGCTCTCAGAAGTTGTGTCAATGAATGCAGAGGAGGTAGGAGGAGAAAACAAGTAGAACATAATAAATAAAAATCTCCCGTTTTATTGTTGATGGCCAAGACTCCCAAGATGCCCTTAAGATCCATGCTAGCCCCAACACATATCAGAATAAGTCCAGGGGTGATGAGAGAGGCTGGCATACCCAGCAATGGATGTGAACCACTGGGGTAGGAGTGCAGGAAGATGAAATAAGAGGAAGGCAAAAAGAAATATGAATAATCTACTCAAAAACTGCCTGCTATAACCTTCAGTCTGCAAATATATTGAAGCAAAATAAAGTGCTATATCAATCGTAATACGCAGAATTATAGTGGCCTAGAAAACAATGATACAATATATTCTGAATCACATGACATTGAGAATATCCTAGAAAAGAAATTTAGCTCCAGCTTTATAATCCATGCTAAAAAAGCTACTACTATATTACACTTATGGGGTGCATCTCTTCAATCATAAGTTATAATCAAGTTGGGCAAAACCAAAGACGTTGCCACTAGGGGTCTTGATAACATCCTGGAAAGTTTACTGAGTGCCATGAATTATAATCTAGTAAACACCTTTCCACAAGGTTTATCTTCAGATTTTAGCAGCAAGCCACAGTTGTCCCAGTCAACAAAGGAGATGTAAAGCTGCCCCACTAATAGACTGATCAGTACTAGGTTATGGGAACAGAATTTGTTCATGAGGACATCGACAATATCCTTTTTCATGATATAAACAAATATAAATTTGTTAATGGATGGTTATGTTTACTGAATTCTTTACCTTTTTGGGGATGTTACAGCTGGCCTAGGTGGGGTGGTTAAGTACACACACTATATCATGATCTCATGAAAGATTTTGACACTATCCTTCATGAAAGACATTATAAATAAACGTAGTCGACTCAGATATCAATATGTACCTAGACCATTTGACTGACAATTTGCATTTCAGTAGAACCCAAATGATAAAGGTAGGTGATTAATTCTCCTCTTTGGCTAATCTTATCAGTGGAGTGTGATAGGGCTGAGGTGTTGGTCCATCACATCCACCATCTTCTCATCAGATGCATGGTTTAACAACAGCAAGCTCTGTCTCAGTAAGTTACAAGATGACAACAAACTGAGTATCACTGTCTTCTCCCATTCATGTAGAGCAATTCTCCAGTAAAGGTTGGCTACAACCCCCACCTGGTGAAAATAATTACTTAACCATTACTACTAAATGTAACATAATGACATTTTGAAAGCACCTGGTCCCTGTTGTTTTCTGTATTGAGAGAAACGCACGTAAGGTTAATTTTGTTATCAAGGACCTAGGTACAAATCATAGCTAGGAATCCCACATCTAACTTGGAAGTTGTTATAGTGGTAAGAATTGCCTTCAGCATGAGTCATACAATACTCAAGGGCATTACTAGCTACCACAGGGATGTAATTTATTCCACTGTTGAAATCACTAATTTGATCAGGTATGGAATAAAGTTCCCCTTCAACAATCTCTTGAACAAGGACCTGGTTTAGATTGGAAGGGTTTAAAGGTTCCCCTATAGGGGGTAGAGATAAGACTGGCAGCCCAGATTGCTCAGGTAGATTTCAGGAGCTGTCCTTTTTTCTATTTCATACCACCTCCTGAGGGGATCTATTCTTGTGTTTCCTGAGTCATGAAAGACCAATATGTCTTGTCATGTTTCACATTCTTCTTCCCTGCTGATTAATGTATCAGAGGTATCCATCTGAAGCACCTCGCTTGTATGCACTAGGCCTCATCTTCCCCAAACATCCCTCAGGCCTAGAATCCACTAAGCACAATACAGTTGTAAGTGACACAGTCAGGAATAAAATCCATATGCCATTGCCAGCTGTTTGAGTTGTAGTTTAGACCTTACCCTCTGAGGACTAGGAATGATTGACAAACTTTTCCTCTTCAGTTCTATGTTTTATAGTTTATTATTGGTTTTAGGAATAATGGATTATCCATTATCCATCCAAAGTAAACATCAGTAGTGATTCTGAATATGTCCTGACATACTGAGTCTTCTTGTTTCTAACTTTGGTCATTTGGAAGTGTTGGCTTACAATGCTTGATTCTTTTGAGAAAACATAGTCAGTGTGTATACCTTTAACTGGAAGTTTCATTTTAAACAATACCCCTAATTGTACTTTGCTTGTATTATCATTTGCATTTTGTCTGTTGTACTTGTAAACTGTGACAACATGACATAACTGTTTCTGTATCATTTGTCAAACATATATAAATAAAACTACTTTAAAATAATATGTTGCATAGCATATTAAAAATGCAAAAAGCAGTGGAACAATCTTAGATGGTACTAACCAGTCAGGTGGAACAAAGTCTAGGTCAGCTACTCATTGTACTGAAAGGTTAGGAGACCTCAGAGAGTTGACGGGGGGTGGGGGGGGGGGGTGAATGGAAGTTAGGAAGCCCAGATTAGATTCATAGGTTCATAGGCTGGTACTAGGCTATCGGCCCTAGGGCCTATACAAGCCTAGCCATAACAATTCCCTGGCTATTTCTTCCCACAGTATTTACTTCCCTGGACCCCTGTGATTCCCGGGGTGAATTTCCTATCTCCCATCCAATCATCAAGGTTCCTTTTGAAGAGGGCCAAAGAGGCGCTCTGTTTGACATGTATGGGCAGTCTATTCCAGAGTCTGGGGAGTCTCTGGGTCAGGAACCTATCCCTCCAGCATGTTTTGTTCATTGTGATGACAAGGTTTAGATCCCTGGAGCACATGTGTCTCTGAGGGATTGGGATTTCTTTAAGTGTAGCATGTCCAACAGCTCTGGGTTTGACATGGCCTTGTATGTTAAGCAGCGATCGCCTCTGAGTAGACGATATGCGACAGAGTATAGGTGGAGTTTTTTTAGATGGTCAGCATAGGGCATTTGCTTTAGGCCTGTGATTCTTTTAGTGAGGTATTTCTGTGGTTCTTTCCAGTTGTTGCAGTTGTCTTGAGAGGTACATACCAAACGGGCATTGTATTCTATAATGGGTCTAATGAGGGATGAGTACAGTGGGACAATGACCTCCTTTTAAGAGTTATATCTGAGATACCAAAACTAAGAAAACCTCTCCAGCAAAAATTGCATTAATATTAACTATTAAATCCATGATGAACATAACTTAAGTTGACGGATATTCAGTTTGCCAAGTTTACTTACTTGGGTGCCAAAATGAAACAAACTAAACTAAAATTTTTTCTTCAATATTTGGTTATATGTAGCAGGTATGTTTCTTTTAATTGTGAGTTCACAGGAGGAACCACCCAGTGTTTGTTTATTTTTTTTTCTTCCTGTTTTTTGTGACAAGTCTGTAGCTACAATGATGGCATACAGAATTGCTCCTGATTACAAATGCTCTTTACAGAAAGTACTGACTGAAAGCCCACCAGAAAACCTATCTACTCTCATTAAGATTACTTATTAATTTTGTGAATCATGCACTTGCTTAAGGTTAGCCTGTTTTTGCAGTATCTGTGGCACTGCCTTGGAAGAAATTGTTTTTCATTGGAAAAAGCCATGTCACCCGGCTTTCTCTGGGATCATAGCAGATAAGCGCAACACAAACTTTGTTGATGCCTGGTCAGATCATGTTCTGTTTTTAGTTTTATGGAGTGCAAACAAGTGAAGGAATGTTTCAGGTGTGTATTTTCAGACTAAAACAAAGTAGGTAAAATATGTAAGCTGTGTATGGTTTCATGCAATTTTTAAAGTTCAAGTTCTTGTTACCAAGAAATGTTTCAAAATAATTCATACTCCAAAGCTTAGAAATGTGCACAAAAATAGAATGCTACACTATGATTATTTGCATAACTGCAAAGAACACTTTTATGCTAGGTAGGTAAGCATTAAATGAACAGCAAGTTGTGCTTATGTGAAATAAGTGTTGCAGTGTAATATGTTATGTTTACAAAGGAAGTACACTTTTTTTTAATTTGCTACAGATTCACACTTTGCAGGTGCTCAAAATGGTCCAACAGGACCACTGTACTACCCTGATAAACACTTGCAAGTTAGTAATTAAGTAAATATATTAAATAAATACAAAAAAATGCTTTAGTGCAGCATTACAAAGCTAGCCATAGGGGTGGGAGGTGGTCTAACTGTTAAGCTGCTTGCCTTATAAGCACAAGGTGCAGGGTTTGATTCTTATGAGGGATAATTAGCTTTGCTTAAAATGGCTCACAAATGCCCATCTTAACCATATTACTTTTTGACAAATTGACCAAAAGTTACACTTCAAATATTTTTTTTTGACCTTCACATATCATCATGATTTAGTGCTGCTAGTAATGTGGTTCAGAATATAAAGGCTGTCCAGGCAACTGTGGCCTGCAGTAACTAATGTGCAGTGCCAGTAATTTGTATAACACCTGGTTTGTATGGCTGTTTCTACAACACCATTCATGTTAACGAATCCCATCAGTAAGCATGATGAAACTTCACATCATACAGCTCCTATTTTTGGTCTGTTCCTCATAATAGTTGTTTTTTCTGGCAAGTCATTGCGGATTGAAATCATTAAGTAATGACAGACATTTGAGTTTCAGACTTCATATTCTTCAGAAAATGCATGCTAACACAACATCTTTTATATTAGCAACTTTCTACATCTTTAAGAGCATTATTTAAAATTTGTGCCCATTTTTTGGCCTTTGTCCCCCTGTTAGTTTTGGCTTTGTCCAGGTTTCCAGTGCTTAGAGACTGAGACATATGCTTCACATACGCAGTGGTTAAGCACAAGGGGCTTTCTACTTTTGTTACTATTTCCCTTATCATCTTGTTATTTTATAACCACAGAAATTCCCAGAATGTGGGATTCTGCCAATGACATGGTCTCCCGCTTACCTAGACCATCACATCTGGAAGAATTTTTGTCTTGGTAGTGACCACTGAGAAGTTAAACAACTATCTCATGAAGGCTAAAAGCACATCTGATAACTCAGCTTGCATGCAGCTGTTGTGTATCATGCTTCTTACAGATCCACAAACAACATCTTAGATATCATGTTCTGCTGCATGGATTGTATAGCTCATGCATGTATTATGGTCTAACTGCTTTTCTGTATTTTGCCTACATTTTATAGTTTTGGATGCTTATTATATGCTTATCTTGTACATTATTTTTGCATTGACTGGGCATACGTAAAAAAAAACAGTACCTTGGATCACTCCAGTCTATCTATTACAGACAAGCTCACTAATTTAGGTATGAACCCTTTTACCACCCACTGGATAGCTAACTGGCTCACTGATAAGACCTAGGAGGTCAAAATAAGTGAGGCCACCTCCAGCAAGTGGCCAGTTACTGGCAGACAGCTCAGTATTGAGCCCGCTCCTTTTTGGCATCTGTTTCTCTCAAATGGAAGCAAATGCTGAAGGTTTATGGCTGACTAAATTTACAGATGACTGCAAGCTGGGGGATATCATCAATTCCCCTGCAGACACTAGCATTCTTCAAGAAGGTCTATCTCTGACTAATAAATGGTGCCAAAGCCATAGTCTTAAGGTCAATGCTAAAAAATTATTAATTGTACCCATTGGGAAATCAACCATCTTGGCCAGTTACCATATTGATAATACACTCTTAAGAGTTGACCTAGTGGTCAGGGATCTAGGTACGCATGTAGACAGTAGCCTTACCTTTGACCACCATGTGGCCAGAGTGGTGTGGAAATCCTTTTGTGTTGCACAACTTATAAGTAAGGGTATGGCATCTAGGTCCAAAGATTATTATCCCACTGTACTCCACCCTTATCATACCAGTCATAGAGTTCAATGTTCCCTTTGGTATGTACCTGACCAAGCATATGCAGCAGCTAGAGTTACCTCAAAGGTTCCTTAGAAAAACAATACAAGACATAACAAACCTGCCTTATGCAGAGTGGCTTAAAGCCCTTTCCCTCTACTCAGTCTCCAATAGATTGCTGAAGGGTGATCTATGCCTGGCTTACAAGGCATCCACAAACCCCACACTTATGAATCTCCTACATATTTGTAAGTCAAAGAGTACCAGAAATACAAGGCCTAGGCACCTGAAATTTGTCTGTGACATACACAGGGCATGCTGGAGAGACAGATATATGTCCCAGAGACTGCTCCTCCTATTGAACAGGCTTCCCATCCATGGTAAGCTGAGTTCACCTATTACCCAGTTTAAGCACAACCTAGACAAATGGATGGGGAATAGAAAATGTACACCAGACCTGGCACCTATGTCCCTTATGGATAGAGGTAGCTTAGAAATGCCTGACCGTCAATGCCCCTATTTGAGCGCAGGACATCATTATTCTTTCGGGAAGACTTGACTAGGCTTAGAAAGGCCCCCCAGGTCATTAGTCTAGTAACAGTCTATGAATGCATGAATCTATTAATCTGTCTATCAATCTGTCTGTCTGTTTATGTATCTATCTACATATATTCATATTGATAAGTCCATTGATTCTTCTCTGTCTATAAATCTAATCAATCTATTTATCTACCCACTAACAAGTAAATAGATGCAGAGTCTGAAACTGGTAGGCAATTCATTTCATAGGGAAAGGAAAAAATAGGAGCTACATTTGTAGAACTGTTCTGTAGCTATTCATAGCCATGTAAACCAGTAGAAGAGCTATATATGGGATGGACTAGGGGAGAGGAGCCAATGTGCACTGGGAATGCATTACAGGCCGAGAAATCTATAGCCAGAGAAAAGGATGACAGTTCCAGCATAATAAGCATGATAGCTGCAGGGTAAAACAGAACCGGTAGAATATATAACCAACACTGGATTACATTTTGTGCATGCACATAGACATGTAGGAGGTCTAGATGTGTAAACTAAACTGAGATTTTTTTTAATATACAACCAGACAACAAAAATGTTTGCCAGTACCAATATGTCTGACATATGGAGGACTTCACTAGACCCCCTTTCCCAACTGTGCATAATCTCCTTCAGGGTCACATCACTACCATGCACCAGCTGCACCACACTCTTAGTATGCAAACGCATAAAACAAATGAACATACTCAGAGCCAATGCCACAGATCAGAGCACAGTATATATACAGATATCACACATATTCACACACTGTATGCCAGCATATCACAAGTCAGTACTGTAAGTCAATGTAGTTCACATTTATCTTTTGTTGAGTGTTTATCTTTGCATGTGCAGACAGATGGCTATAGAGCCCACTATACCATTTAACAGGTCCAGCTGCATTGTAGTAATGAAAAGGCAGAAACATCAGTGTGACCTATTTGGGTAATAAAAAGCTCATGTTTTAAAAAAATATTAAAAGAAACCAAATTATGTTTATTTGTCCATCTAAAACTACTAAGCCTAAGCAATGATGTTCTCATTATACTTTAAATTTTCTCTGAATAATATTATAGCATTTGAAAACTTTGGTGTTAGCTTTCCTAAAACCCAATTTAGAAGTTGTTCTAAGTAATGTGGTCACATGTTTAAGTAACTTTTCTAACCATTTTTTTTTAAATCAAAGGAAAACAACATTTTCTAATAATAAAAAAAAAAAAAACACCACTATTATCAAAGAACTAGCTAAGGACAAAATATGTTTTTCGCTAACACTTATAATCTGCATGCGTCAGGACACTAGGTCATGCTCTGCACAAATACTTTTTGGTAGAACTTTTCGGAGAAACCAAAGTTCAATGTATCTGTGCTTGTCTGACTTGTTTATCTGTAACTACATAATGAGGCCATGAGGCCAGCAATGTATTAACACAGAGTGTACACAGACAAGTACAATGACAGATAACCCAAAACACTTCCTTTTCCCATGTACAAATTCAAATGTGATACAGGCTATAGAAACAGAATCTGGAATGGGGCAGCTTCATAATTCTGTGTTCCATATAATACAGTACCTCTAGACCAGCTGCAAGGATTTTCAAAACCTGTTCTTCATCAGATTTGTTACAGACCTCTGAAACACCATCTCTGTCTTTTTCTCAGTCTGAATCCCTTTCTGTAATTCTATGGGCATCAGTCACATCTGGGGGGCTATGATCAGTGATAAATTATGAATTATAGCCCGTATCTGTCTTTATACTGGATTAAAACAACTAATTGCTATTTCATTAAGAAAACAAAAGTTAAAAACAAGGGAGATTAATATGCTATACATTTTTGTTACCAAAGACTAAATACACTATGTACAAATTATAGAGACATAATGACCTTAGGAGGTTACATGCATGTACTATGGAAAGCACAGATAGCAGGTGATGGTTTGCATATCCTAGCTGTTATCCAAAGCAAAAAGTCATAAATATACTAGATTGGGAATTCAAATGGATATTTTTTGTGCTGTATAATGACACTGAAGTAATGGTATGTGATGAATCTTCAGCAAAAGGCAGTAAAACCATGCAGATATCTGCAAGACTGAACTAGATTACAAATAGTTCTACTTGCATCTAGTAGAAAAGTAAGGTGGAAAAGCTAGCTGTTTTAGAGCCCTGTTCTCCTACTTTCACTTCTAGACTGCAAGATCAATCCTTTACTTGTACTATTTTAAAATTCAGCAAAAGACACAATAAAATATGCTGATGTCTGTAAGACAGAACTAGATAATTATTTGCAGAAACATAAATCTGGCTTTAACTACTGGGAAATAAATCTGTCTAATAGCATGGCTTACTGTCTTGTTCCCATATATTTGCTTCTAGACCAATACGTACATACATATATACATAAATAAAATGAATATATATATATATACTTATTATTTTATGTGGCTAATAAAATACCCAGGCATGTTAATAACTTTCCCTACCTAGTAACAGTGCCACAGTACAAAAAAACTAAACATTAGTCATGTGGGTAAGATATTGTAGGAAAAGCTAGAAGGGTTAGCTTTGAAGAAGTACAGAATAAAGGCAAGAGTATTTGTAAAAGAAGCACTTTTCTGGGTGATAGTGAATACATCCAGAGCTACCATAATCTTTAATATTCAAGGGTGGTGACATCTGTTAGTAGCAGCATTTATTGATATTAAAAATAGTGCTTAAGAGCTTTGTTAATGTGCATGTCACATTCCAAATATATGTTATACAAATCAGCATGTAAATTATCCACAGGAGTATTACCCCTCACTTATGCTTTAAAACAGGGAACTCATATTCTCTGGCTTAATTTCATCTTTTATTATATATTTAGCTGATGAATGGTAGCATATAGATGTAGAATACACCAGCCATAATGTTTCTTTGCTTCAGTTTCTGATGAGACTTTCCTAAGGACATGGAGTAGA